>NC_142936.1:67590298-67614458 GCF_046866305.1 Octopus bimaculoides | reverse complement strand
TTTTGTTTTATCGATTGTGAAAGGATGAAAAACAAAGTTGACCTCGGTGGAATTTGAACTCAGATCGTAAAGAAACATTCTATCCAACGTTTTAACGACTCTACCAATTTGCCGTCTTCTGTTTGAAGAAGACTAACGAAAAGAAAAAAACCCTCTCAGAAATACGTACTTGGCGTGGAAGTTATCATTTAAACGCCCAAAAGCAGAGACCAATCATATATACATATGTGCACACACACACACACACACACACACACACACACACACACACACATATACACATACTAGCAGTATTACCCGTCGTTGATCGGGTAATTACTTTTACTCATTCTCGAGATTCACATTCGAAGTGTTATTACATATATAATTTACTCCTCCTATATGTGTGTATCGATATGAGAACAAACATGTAATAATTGTGGTAGAATAAAGATCAATTTCATACACGAACTTCTGTTTGTTTATTATATGACAATAATAAGTGAGTTGTATGTGTTATTTTATTTATGAATACACTAATGGCAATTATATAATACACTTCATTTAAGTAGGTAATTTACTCATTCTTGAATGTAATGATAGTAATGAAAATTAAGTTATTGAAGTATTCATATTGCATTAAGAGTAAATATTTCTTTATAAATAATGTTTTTTTTTTGTTTTATTTCGGGGTGCGTAAGCAAAAAGATCTGCTTTTGCTCGCACACGTGATGTTCCTACATAAAGTTGGCCATGTGAAAAGCATGGTTCTTCAAGTTGCAATCCAGCAACTTTTAGTGTTTGGCCTTGACTTTTATTAATGCTCATGGCAAAAGAATCTCGGATAGGAAACTGGAACCGTTTAAATTTGAATGGGACATTAGAGGGTATAACTGGTGTGCAAGGAATGAAGACGGTCTCACCTTTACCACAACCAATGAGAATATTTGCCTCAATGCAGTTCCTGCTGCTGCTACTGGTGCTTTGAAATACAGTTACTACTCATTTTTGCAAGCTGATTGGACTGAAGCAATGTGAAATAAAGCGTCTTGCTCAAAGACAAAACACGCCGTCGGGAATCGAACTCACGACCTTACAATCGTGAGCCGAATACCTTAACCACTGAGCCACAGCATTATATAGTAGAACATCGGATGAAAATCTTTCTACCTATTAAAGGAAGAAGAAAAGCGAGCATGGTTACGTTGTCAGTTGGTTCTAATGTGATAGCGAGGTAGAAAAACCAAAAACAAGATTATCATGACACCATGTGGCTGTGTTGTCAGGTAGTTTATAAGGAATACGTAGTAAACTAGACTAACCAAAGTAAGCTATACTATCAGTCAGTTCCACTGTGATAATAAAGTATATAAACCAAAGTCGGTTATGTTATCCGGCACTTTCAAGGGCGTACTTTAGCAATATTAGAGCAGGAAATAATAAACATAATATATAACGTGACAACCAAGGCAAAGGCTTTGAAATTAAAGCTAAAGCTGTGATCTACACCATAAATCAGCAATCTGAAAATGTCATCTCGATATTATCAATAATATCATGGTAAGAAAAAAGTTGTACTGTGAAATCCGTCGAGAGGTGAATATTGAAGTCATATAAGAAATAACAAATATAAGAAAACTATAGTGACCTGGAGGGGATGCCCATTATTAATTTGAAAGAATACTGGTGGAAATTTCTTGTAAAGCATCTCTGTAAAATATAAGCATTAAAGGCCGGGCTTAATGATTTGAGACAAAGAGAAAAGAAAGTTTGCACAGTAATAGTGGAAATCAGTTGTTCAACAGATGTTAACATATGCTGTTGGCACTCCGTCGCTTACGACGACGAGGGTTCCATTTGATCCGATCAACGGAACAGCCTGCTCGTGAAATTAACGTGCAAGTGGCTGAGCACTCCACAGACACGCGTACCCTTAACGTAGTTCTCGGGGATATTCAGCGTGACACAGTGTGACAAGGCTGACCCTTTGAATTACAGGCACAACAGAAAAAGGAAGTAAGAGTAAGAGAAAGTTGTGGTTAAAGAGTACAGCAGGGTTCGCCACCATCCCCTGCCGGAGCCTCGTGGAGCTTTTAGGTGTTTTTGCTCGATAAACACTCACAACGCCCGGTCTGGGAATCGAAACCGCGATCCTATGACCGCGAGTCCGCTGCCTTAACCACTGGGCCATTGCACCTTCACGATGTTAACATAATGTTAAAGATAAAAGTAAACACTCATAGCAAACTAATTAGAAATCTGCTGACATCAAATTCAACAGGATTTGAACCCTGGATCTAAAGAGGAAGAAATGCTCAATGGTATTTTAGCCAGTGCTCTAATTATTCTCGTCAACTCGTCGAATCAGCAAATATTTATTAATGCTAAAGATAAGAAAGAATCTCTAACAAACAAATTAGAAATCTCCTGATATTTCAGCCGACTCTAAATTAAGATTGATGCAGGTGATTATCAAAGTGCTTGGTTATATAACTGACGACATGTGGGGCTTCACGAAACCACAAAAATACGACTAATTAGAAAAGTATAATTACAAACCATTAACGGAACTGTGAAATTATGCAAAATATTTCAGAAGTTTGGCCTGTGGTAAGTGCACATACATTCACACACACACACACAGACACACAGACACACACACACAGAGACATACACGCACACACACACACGCACGCACGCACGCACTCACGCACACACACGCACATACACACACACTTACGAGAGGGTGCCGAAAAAATTCCTGGCTTTGGGTAAAAGAAAATACAGAAGGATCAATTGATTATGATTTCATTCAACATATTCCCCTCTCTGATTCACACACTTATTGCAGCGGTCCTTCAGTTTTTCTAAGCTCTGTAAAAGAACTCAGAAGTTTGGGCCTCCAGCCAGGCCTTTCGCGATACCCTTTAAGCTAGGAACTTTTCAGCACCTCCTCGTATACACATTCACCATCTATGTTCATCCGTCGAGACGACGACGTCTTAGGTGTCCTTTAGAATGATTGATGACGCGCGTGGGGGATTTGTTTAAAGCGAAAACGTGTTGCGCATCATCAACCTCTCTTTTTCGGCTATGACCATCTTCAATCCAGTAGCAAGACCCGGTCAAGACGACTGCGAATGGCGACGGATGCCGGTGATGACTAAAATGTCTTGCATAAACCACAAAACCAAATTAGCAAAGGGAAGTCAAAATTTTTATACATAAGAATAAAATCGATTAAAAATACAATAGAATAATATAAATAAATAAACTGCGATTAAAAAGTTGATTAAAAATATTAGAGACCGGCACAGATATAGTAGAATAAAAAAATATATATATAGTAAAAATAATATAGAGAAAAAAAATAATACATAGGGAGACGTAGTAAAACAGTTCATTCGCTGAGGCCAATAAAAGAAGTTCAAGATAAATAGTACAGCAAATTTAGCAGGTAAAATCCAATTTCATAAACAGGAATACCGAAGTACACGGGACAACAAAACATTTAATATTAGCAAGTGCTTATTATGCATTAGGGAATCCCTTTCCATTCTTAGGTCTTTTGGGCCGAAAACCTTGAATAAGTTTATCGAGGTAATCCCTTTTTGCAATCATAAATTTTCCTCCACCTTCCTAAAACTATATAAAAATAGAAATAAGAACAAAAATAATAGTATTAGTAGTGGTAATAATGGTAGTAATGGTGATAGTAATGGTAATAATAGAAATAAAAATAAAAATAAAAAGACAAAAATATTGATATTAAAATAATAATAAAAATATGGATACAATGGTAGTATTTTTTTTTTTTTTCATCATGGCTTACGTTGGATTTGAAACCTAATAGTTTTAGTTACCAGACCTGCCTGACTATTCTAAAGGGTATACAAAAATTATTATTTTTTTTTGGTCTAGTCCATATTATTATTTAATTAAGCTTGCTCTCGTAATTATAATTCTTTTGACTGGTCGTTGAATTTTGTGCTGGTGAATTTTGAAAAATAACAATTTTTTTAGCTGCGTAGCAGCGGCTTCAGTATTTACGTGTTTTGGTTGTGTTTTCTCTTCTCGTAAGAGAGGAGACGGCCGGTTAAGGAATGTCTGAAGACAGTTATTCAAACATGTCTTCGTCCGAGGAGGAGTTGCGGGAGGCTGTGAAAAGAATGGACCAAATGCTGACAGCAGGGAACAGGAATTTTGCTGATGCAGCAAGGTGTAAGGAGACGGAACTGAACATCGGCGAACTAGGAAAGTATAAAAGTGAAATGACACGAGACGGGTTCGAAGTGAAGCTGAAGCCCCCGCAAGAAGTAAAAGACGGAATAAGGGAGAAAACGATAAGTTATCGAACCTATTCGATAAATAAGGGAAAAATTGATGTCGTCACCACAAAGAAAACAGGACAGGCCTTGAGGCAGATTTGGGATGATATAGCATACCTGGCTAGAGGTTCCACTTTTGGAACAGTAGAAGTAAGGTTCCGGAATGCAGCAGCAGCAAGGAAACATGCAGCTACAACAATTCGAAGTGAAGAAGTGGTGCTGTTGCCCACGTATAGAGGCAGGAGAGCGACAAGAATCACGGTAGAAGGAATCCCACCGGAGATTGATGTGTTCAGGGTGGCAGATGCGGTCCTCTGTGGTAATGAGGACAACATCGTAGTGCTCCAGGCCAGGAAAAAAGACTGCGTTAACTGGAGAGGTCAGCAATTGGAGATGATAGTCCAAGGGTCAAAAGAAACGGTAGAAAAGATTACAGAGTCTATAACCATGGATGAAATAACTATGACTGTTAGGGTGGAAGGAAGAGTTCCACGGTGCTTCAAATGTGGCCTGAATGGACACATAAGAGCGAACTGCACTACACCACCCAAAATGGTAGAGAAGAGACGGCCTCCACCACAAGAGAGGACACAAGAAGTGGAAAAGGAAACTCCAGAAGATAAGGAATGGGAAACGGCCGTGAGGAGGAAAAAAAGGAAAAGAAAGAAAGTAAGTAATTGTGAACCCCAACCCAACCAGGGCCCATCCGCTCCCTTGCCACCTCACCCTACCCATACAGACACCAAACCTACCCAATCCCCTCCAACAAGAAAACTGAAAAAAAAAAATACAAACACACACGATGAAAATAAGATTTCCCCCTAGCCCTGTTTGTTTTGCTTGCGTTCTGTATGAGAACGCGGTAGATGACATGTTTAAAAGGTTGAACGATTGGAAGGATATGGTGGAAGTAGAATTCGTAGATGATGATGGTGAGACTACGATGTGTTATTTGGTAAACAAAGAACAATGGGAAATAGTAAAAAAGAATGATAAAGGCATTGATTGGTGGAAAGTCATCGGCGATAGAGACAAGTTGCCGAAAAGGACTAATTATACTGAACTAAAAGAGGTCTATGGAATTGAACTGCTAGATTTAAGGCATTGAACGACAAAACGGTATCAATGTAACCACTCGACGTCGGGGGGTCGAGTGAGCATTCCGCCTCATTATATCATCTTTTTCATAATTCATTCTTTTATTTTGTTTCTTTCATTATACCTCCATTTTATAATTTTAGTTCCCCGATTGTGTTTGTCCCCTTCTATGTTTAGCCCCTCGTGGGTAATAAAAAAAATACCTTTTGACTGGTGACTTCGTTGATGTTGGGCGTGTTTTTTTGATTTTGGTTGAAGAAAGCGTTTAACGCGGTGACTTCTCTGATTTGCGTTCTGTTGAAATTGTTTTAAGAACTGTTTAAATATTTTCCTTAATATTTATTGTTGAAAATTGTTTTCCTGCCCATATCGGGTATGGAAGAAGCAACGTATGCTGCGGCAGCAAGTAGAAACTTGTCTGCCAATGCAATGGAAATGCAAGAGATACACGTGGATAAAACAAAATTGGAGAAATACAAGAAATTATTCACGAAACAAGGTGATGTTTTAAAATTAACACCGCCGAAGGAAGTTTTCGAGCGAGCCGAGAGGAAAATTATAACATACAGATCGCTTAACGTTGAAACAAAGAAAATAGAAGTGGCAGAGACGGACGAATTGGAGCGGTGCCTAAGCGAAGTCAAACAATTAACAACATTCTATGCACGTGGAAGGAAGTTCGGTACGGTGGAAGTGAGATTTGCGAGTGAGGAAGAGGCGAAAAAGCACTCCACTGTACCCTTAAGAACGGCTAGGTGGGCCCTTTTACCTACCAATTGTGGAAGAAGAGCTGCACGTGTGAGAATTGGACGGGCACCTCCCGAAATAGATCCGGAATGACTGGTTACAGCCGTTATTCATAATTGCAAGGACGAAGTGGATGTTTTGAAAATAGAAAAATCGAGAGAGATCAACTGGTGGGGATATGGTATAGATGCACTCGTACACATAACCTTACCAGACCTGCACAATATAGCAGAGGAGGTGGAGCTCCCCGACGGAGCACGACTAAGAGTTGTGGTGCAGGGGAGACCTCCAATCTGTTATAAGTGTAAAAGTAGGGGACACATGCAGGCGGTGTGCCCCCGCAGAGAAGTACCAGTGGAAGAAATAGAGGTCTGTGAAGAGATGGTGGAAGGCGTACAAGAGGTGGTGGAGAAAAACAGGCGGAAACTGTAGAGTGCGAAAAAATTTCTCAACGAACAGATAGAAAGCGTATGTGGACTGAATCGCCGCCAAAGAACCTCCAAGAAAAGAAAGGAAAAAAAAGACAGAAGGAAATGGAAACCGAGAAAGACGAGGCTGAGAACCGAACCCAAGATACAGAGCACGAAAAAGTGAAAAGAAAGGAAAAGAGGAGGAAATGGTCGAACAAGATAACAGACGAGCAGACAAGAGCAAGGATGGAAGGAAAGGTAATTGGAAGAGTTGGTTTTAAAAATATCAAAACAATGATTATTTACGATAAGGATTTAATATTGAATAAGTCAATTGCAAAAATAAAATGTTTAGTAAGGGTTAAACTGGACCCTGAAACGTTTGAGGAAAATAAGAAATCGATATTGGTGGAAGAACATGTGATGCAGAGACTGCAACAGATACACCCGGACAAGTTTCAAATAAGTGGATTATACGTGGGCTACGCCACCCTGCCAAGTGTAGTCACGGTAGAGGAGCTGTGGCCACTTACAATTGCTAAAGAAAAAACATGATTATTAACTGTATGAGAGAACTGTGAAATGAAACTGCGAGTTTTGGGGGACTCGTAAGCCATTTCATCACCTCATTGTAAGTAATTCATTTCATTCATCATTCATTCTTTGTACCCCACGTACTGTATTGCTTTGTCTGTCCTTGTAATGTCCCCCTCTGTGTTAAGGCCTAAGTGCCAAATAAAGAAAGTGATGTCTGTGTGTCTTTTTTTACCCTGAAGAAGGAGTTATCACCAATTTGTGCTCTATTGTGCCCTAAATACGGTGATATACCCCCGAAGTGGCCATAGGTGTTCTGCGTTTGTGTTCCACCTATACTTATTATCCACTGTAAATGATGTTTATGGTTTGATTTTACTGATGTTACCTGCGGGATGGTGAAATATGGTTGTTACTTTGCCACACATTGGATGTTCTGTTGTTGTTTTGTCCCGTGCACTTCGGTATTCCTGTTTATGAAATTGGATTTTACCTACTAAATTTGCTGTCATGAGGGAGGTAGTGAACTTTTGTACTATTTATCTTGAACTTCTTTTATTGGCCTCAGCGAATGAACTGTTTTACTACGTCTCCCTATGTATTATTTTTTTTCTCTATATTATTTTTTCTCTATATATATATTTTTATTCTACTATATCTGTACCGGTCTCTAATATTTTTAATCAACTTTTTAATTGCAGTTTATTTATTTATATTATTCTTATGTATAAAAACTTTGACTTCCCTTTGCTAATTTGGTTTTTGCTGTACTTATGTATGGTCATTGGTGGGCTACGGCTTTTGGAGTCGATGACCTAACGGTTTTATTCTGCAATTAACTTTTTATATATACATATATATATATACATATATACATATATATATATATATATATATATATATACGTGTGTATGTATGTATATGCGCGTTTGTGTTGTTTGTCCCCCATCTTCGTTTAACAACCGGTGATAGTTTGTTTACGTCCCTGTTCTTTAGCGGTTTCGTAATAAAAAAAAAATATTTGTTCAACTAAACCTTTCAGACCAGTGTCCCAACATAGCCATAGACTGAAACAAGTAAAAGATAGAAGATACCTTCATAAACAGACATATCTACACACCGTCTTAAGCAGCATTATAGACCGCCGGTAAAATCAATGCAATGGGTCGCTGTAGTATTTATTTATTGACGAAAGCTACAACATACACAGATCAGAATTGGGCCCCGGGACAACTGCTCAGTGTGCATATGCCTGAAGACGGCTCTGTTTACTCACATACACACAAACAAACATGCATGTATGTAAGCTGTGCATAAAGCATGTATAAATATAAATGTAGTAATCATATTTTAAAATTATATATATTTTTTCGAGTGTTCTGTTTTTCTTTTTTTTTTAATTGATTATTTCTTTCTTTCTCAAACCGACCTATATTTGACGGAAACCTCTTCTTTATAGCAGCTGAACATTCACAAAGGTAAACGAAACTGAATCTTGTTGTAAAACATTCTGACTGAGAGATGCCATACACTTTCATAAACACTTCAGTCTAGCAGACATTGTTAAAACTGATTTCAACAACAAAGGCTTTTAATTGGAAACACAGACGTTTTCTTCCTACTTTATTTTACTTTTTAAGTTGTTCAGGTTGCTGTCAGTTAAGACAAATTAATTTCTTGAACTGCAGTTTGACCATTGACAGCCGAGAACAAAGTGTATGTAACGCCATTTGAAGTGTGAAGACAAGAAATGGAAACGCGCACACACACACACACACACACACAGAATATAGGACTAAAAACAAAAATACGAAGGCAAAAACGTGAATGCACACATACACATACACACACGCGCACACAAACACACTAATAAATAAAATATAGAATTGAAAACAAAAAGCGCAAGCGAGATAAAAGGGGAAAAAAATGGAGAATACCAGGAGCAGTTATATAAACATTATCAAATGAAACTTGAGATGAAAAATGACGAAAGGTGGTATGTTGCTTTAAGCAATCGTTTTAGATGACGAAAGAATGTGTCAGGCTACAGAACAAACTGACTGAACTATTTCGTGGTACACAAGAATATATTACCGACAAAATATGTAACACTTGAAGTATATCTGGGCGACTGGGAACAAGCAAGCGAATTGATGATCTTATTAATTCGAACGATTTTCCTTTAAAAAATATATATATTAATGATTCCAATAGATTAATCTGAGTGAAAATGCATCGAATGCGTCACCAATTCTCTGTCTACGATTATGTTATTTTCGGAGCAGTTCTCATTATTTCGGTGCTAATTGGAATATACTATGCGTTCTGTGGCACTCGCCAAAATACAACCACAGAATTCCTGACGGGCAATAGAAATATGCAACTTCTTCCAATAGCCATTTCTATAATGACATCCTTTATATCCGCCATTATGATTCTAGGGACTCCAGCTGAAATGTACACATCTGGCACATTGTATATGATTTATATCATTGGTGCATGTCTTGGCTGTCTTCTGGCTTCTTTGTGTTTTGTACCTTTGATGTACCCACTTAAATTAACCAGTTCATACGAAGTAAGTATAAGATCTTTTTTTATAATTTTACTAGAATCAACAGAGGAGTCAGTTTAATCTGTCGCAAAATGTGTGGCCTTGTACTTCTGATACGAATGTTGTTGTTGTTATTATTATTATTATTGAGTGAGAGAGCAGTGTATGCCATCAAAGTGACACCGGGGTAAAATATACGAAGCCCATTATACCCATTATGACTACCCGTCTGATAAGAGTACACCAGGCACATGCATCTCAACCATATGTGCACGACATGGTGATCTCATATCAAGATAAACAGCGCATGACCTCGCAAATAGGGCCCAGTTAGAATTTTCTTCAGGTCGAGTAACCCATCCCGCTCAAAAGGTCCCTGAATATTATTATTATTATCTAGACGGCGAGCTAACAGAATCGTTAAGCGCGATGGACAAAATACTTAGCGGCATTTCGTCCGTCTTTGTTTTGAGTTCAAATTCCGCCGAGGTCAATTTTGTCTTTCATCTTTTCGAGGTCGATAAAATAAATACCTGTTGAACACTGGGTCAAGGTAATCAACTAGCCTCCTCCGCCAAATTTCAGACCTTGTGCCTATAGTAGAAAGGATTATTATTAAGGCAGCGAGCTGACAGAATCGTTAGCACGCTGGACAAAATGCTTAGGAACATTTAGTCAGTCTTCACGTTCTGATTTCAAGTTCCGTAGAAGTCAACTTTGCCTGTCATCCTTTCGGGTTCGATAGATTACTTAATAGATTACCAGTCAAGCACTGGGGCTCGATGTAATAGATTATCCTCCATCCCAAAATTTCAGGACAACAACAATAATAATGATGATAATAATAATAATAATAATCCGTCAAACAACAGAACGAACCTTTGGTTTTTGCTGCTAGAAATAGCAACACGATACCTAGTAAAAGTACCTGTCAAATACTGAGCTTAATGTAATCGACCACCCGCTCCCCTAAAAATTGCTATTGTCTGTTTGGGTCAGTTTATCCTTACACATTGTTCCTGTTCTAACGAGTGCATTTCCTCAGTTTCTTACTGCAACACCCTTTTCTTTAGCCATAACTAGGAGCTATTGCTGTCCCATTTCGCTTTCGTATTTTTGGAAAACACTGAGTCTCCTTATCTTCAAAGTTTGATTTCCTCTTTTTCAGATTTTCCTGTTTTGTCTTTTCGTTTCTACAAATTATGTACATATTTCTTCCCTTATTAATTGCTTCTTCTTTTTCCTTCTTTATCTGAACCTAGACTGGTCTTCTCTGTTTAAGCTACCTCTTTGACACGCATTAACCTTCTCTCTTCTTTTGCACTTTCCCAGTATAACTACTCCACATCAGATTAGGGATACATGCACCTCTGCATTGCGAGCTTACTTTCGTTTTTCTGTCTGTTTCCTTCAGTTCATTCTTTCTGCATTCAATAACAACAGTTCCATATCAGTCATAACATCCCTCAAGTTTATTGCTTGTGGGATATTTCTCGAATTCACTTTGGATTTTAGTATCTTATGCATTTCGCAAAAATATTATTTGCCGAAGATGTCGTTTTCCAGCATTCCTACATATTTGTTTGTTCTACATTTAATGATTTTAAATTCTCAATAGATTGATCTATTCAAGTACTTTTTATGGGTTTTCACCGGCTCATAGTTTTCATAACACATCTTTCGATTTCGAAAGCTACCCTGATGTCGTTATTAAACATTCTTACAATTTGTAAAAAAAGAATCCTGTTGGGATCTTGTCTTTACTATAAAACTTTACAGTATCCATAAATAGATAATTCACTTTTCCTGTATTTCTTTTAAAATTGCTTTTGAGTGAATATCCTTCCTTAGTTTTGCTTAATAGGATCAACAAAGGAATAAAGGCGATTATAAACTAGGTTGGAGAGAAGCTGTCCCTTTGAAAGGTTCCTCTTTTGATCTGTATATTTGCTTATCTTTAATTTCTTTGCGCTAAATCTACTCACCAATGTCGCACTGCATTTTATAATGGGCACCTAAGATTTTTCCGAGACCTTCAATAGTTCTAGGCGTAGCTTGAGTCTTATGTGTAGAACTAGGTCGTACGCTTTTCGATCCTCGACCCACGCATACATTTGTCGATCACTTCCTGCAATTTCTCAAGACGATCATTAACTGGTATTTTGTGCACCTGCCCCATTGCTGTTTTTCTGTTCAACAATGGTCCTTCTCATTCCCATCAGGCACAGCTTATTGTCATGCAAGGATGCAGCTCTCGCTTGATTCGAGGTGTTGCTTCCTTTACTTCGTATTGAGATAGATACAATTTTCCATCGCCGGTGACGATGTAGCAAAGAAATTTCTGTGTCAACGAATAGCTTGGAGTGAATTGAGCAAACTGGCTATGATAGAAGATCGTTGGAGTTCATTTCATTTGTTCAGAGTGTGTAGTATCCATGCATCAAGTTGTTGGACCTTACCCATCCTGTGATGGAGACAGGGGACATGAGAGTATCTCATCTGCTGGATCAATTCCCTAAAACACTACAAAAAATATTTTTCATGCTAATTCAGTTAACATGTGAAAGAAACGGACGAACTTATCTAACAAACCAATATAATGTTGCATATATAATTGTGTAATGTATATACAATTTTGGATATAATGTATATATGTAAAGTGGTATTTGTTATGCTGTATATTGTTGTTTGTTCCTTCTCGAGACAAGGCTGGCTCATAAAAGCCGGTTTCTCTTGTTTCACTGGCGTATAGGTTCCGCACCTAGATGGGACGCCGGTCCGTCGCAGGTGAGCTGCTAGATGCAGGAGGAAAAAGTGAGAGAAAGAGTTAGCAGAATTTCTGCCATTACCTTCTGCCGGAGCCGCGTAGAGCTTAGGTGTTTCGCTCTTAAACACACACATCGCCCGGTCTGAGATTCGAACCCGCGACCGCAACTCCGCTGCTCTAACCACTAGGCCATATGCCTTCACGTCATGCTGTATACATTGTTATATATAATTGCTTCAAACTTCGGCGCGAGGTCAGCAATTTCAGTGGGAGGGGAAAACCGATTACATCGATCCCAGTGTTTGGCTGGTGCTTATTTTACCAATCCTGAAATAAAAGGAGGAAAGGCAATGTTGACCTGTGTGGGATTTGAACAAAGAACGTAAAGAAAAAAAGAAATCTCACTGAGTATTTTTATCTGCCAGGCTGCTACCCTTAGCCGCCACCCATGTCATTAATTATAAAATGTTTTCAGTTGAGTTTATTGTTTTTAAACTTTATTCGCGATTTTAAAACATTCTTTCAATTGCAGTATCTTGAGAGACGATTCCAGTCTGTATCAGTCAAACTCATAGCTACTCTACTTTGTACAATCCAACAGGTAATGTAAAAATTTTATATATATATATATGTAAAAATTTTATATATATATATATATATATATTTTTTTTTTCTGAATAATATTATATTGATTTCATTCCAATCTGCCAAATACTCTTCGCAACTGTTTTTATGTTACGTGTCTGATCAGAACTAACCAAGCTTGTTGGTGCATAAAGCAATATTTCTCTCTTTAGCAGTGTTAGAAATTACATATATGAGATAAACAATTGAAGGTTACAAAAGTTAGATACACGAAGTTTACATACATGAGGTAAACAATTGAAGATTACGAAGACTCTACTTACGTTGAGCGCAATATGGCTGAACAATTAAGACATTCGCAACTCTGGGGCCCGGCTTCGGTTCCATTGAATGGCCTCTTGGACCCTTGTTTTTTGAGTGATATTGGACAGACGTAAACTGTAGAAGCCCGTCGGCTGGATTTCACCCTTTATTCGAAATGTACAGCCTCATTATATACACAATGTGTGACGCTGATTCTAACTGAGAACTATGTCAAGGGAACACATGTCCATGTACTGGCTGGCCACTTACTCGTTAATTCAGGAACACATAATTCGGTTGCTCAAACAACTGAATCCTCCTTGTCAAACGACAGAAATCCACCACCACTCCCATATTTTTCTTGACTCACTTCGCAGCCTCCAGTTCTCTGTTTGCGGCCTTTCTGCAAAAGTTTTGATATAATTATTTTAATGATATTTTTTATCTCGTAACTGAAAATTTACTGACGTAACCCAACGACATGTTGTATTGATATTTTCATGAAATGCAAATATTATAATTCATCTAACTGGAAGAATAGCTTCATTGATATGAGCGTAACATATAATTATATGGACGTTAATGGAAGGGTTTCAAGAGAATGTCAGCAGATATTGACATAGCGTATATTCTAATATGTAATTGACTGAAAAAATTAGTCGATAGACTGGTTGAATCAAAAAGATATAGCGGTAACTAATATTTACCTTTAGTAAGAGACTTCAACTAATTCTGATTTATATATGACGGGTCTTTCAATGAATCTCTCTTACGTTCTTTTTATTGCAGTGTAAGTGCAACAGTAGGATAAACTGATGGTTATTGTTAATAATTATTCTTTCCTTAAGTTCTATGTTTGTGTAAAAGTGCTCTCAATAAATCATGAACGGAAAATGATTCCGGATATTTTGGACACAAAATTTCCTGTTCTACTTAAAAAACAACTTATAATTAAGTCTAATCGAATCACATCTAAAGAATCGTTCGTGCGAAAATATTTTAGGAAACATTTTTGCCGTTTTATTTTTGCTTAATGTGAAAAGTTGATGTTAATTTTTGAAACTATTAAATTGTAACAAATAATATCTCACTGTTTTAGGTCATTTACCTGGGTATCGCATCCTATGCTCCTTCAACAGCTTTACATGCAGGTAAAGGCTAAACCATCTATCTCACAGATATTTTTCTATGCTCTTCGTTCTATATAAATTTAAATTAAAAAGTTAATCATGAAATCATGACTATATTAGTCAAATAAATGTCCGTCATTTCGTTCCGAGTTCAAATTCCGACTTTGCATTTCATGCATTAATAAAATATGAACCAGTTGAACGCTTGGGTCGATGTAATCGATTATTCCCCTCCCCCGAAATTGCTGGTCTTGTGCTAAAATTTGAGACCAATATTAGTCAAATAAAGAAATTTGTATGGAACGAATTTCTGCTTCTCCAAAAGCGTATCTTTTAGATTGTAACAAGACTCCAGCTGAGATTTGAACCATAACTCCCAATTTTTCTAGTCTAGAACCACGTACTAATGTATCAAGATAAAAGGAAAAGTGTCACCATAAAAGGTATTAATGTTTTCGTAAATATGGCTTGATCAACCAACACGTGTTGACCGACAGTTAACACGGGAAATTTCAAAGTAACGCAGTGAGTTTTCCCGTCAAGCAATTTGGTCGAAGATTCTAGAATTTAGCTTACCACTATCATAGCTAGATTCAACTTTATACCAGAGATCCACTAAGCAATGTAAGGGAAACTATGTTACTAATTTCAGCGAGTTGGTCTCTCTCTCTCTCTCTCTCTCTCATTTTTCTGTGAACCATGCTTGTGTCGTACTCGACAAAAAACAACTATCCTTGCAACGTAGTGTTAAGTAACACACATTACTTATTTGCAGTGGTTGTAATTCCTAGCGCTACTTTCATAATGCTATTCAGAAAATTATAGCCTGAAGATTCCTAACAGTTATGTTCGTTGAAGCTGCTCCATTAATTTATTAGATATACATTTATGGTTAATAGAATATTTGAAACTCAATTAAGTTTTAGTGTGGTCATTGTCTACACATGCAAATTATCTCACATTGTGAACACCTGCGAAGAATATATGATTTAACATCACACTGAAAAGAGGATACAGAAATTTCGTTGGTCTTAATAATTAATTAGTCGTTGGTAATACACAATATCAGATAATCTGCGTGTAAGGTTGAGAATGACCACACTAACATTTGAGTTTCGTATATTTCTTTTTTAATCCGGAACGTTTACATTTACACATGAACAAATATTTGATTTAGTGGAACAGAATTCATGATATAACGCATGGAATAGTTAAAGGTGTTCTGTAATACAAAATGCTAGATAATTACATGAAAGTTGTACACAGTTACTACGAACAAGATAAGTAGAGAGAGGGAGAACTATAGCATGCAAGTAATGCATGCATGATTCGGAATAACAACTCAAGGTCTGTACGTTTAGTCGAATATAACACAAGCATGTTAAGTGAAAAGAAGTAGAGGGAAAGAGCGATATGGCTTCTGGATAACTCTACCTGAGGTTCAATTCGCCAGCTTGTCATAGCCTAACGGAGTTTTTCTAGAACGTACGAGCGGACTTTAGACACCAACCGATTTGATAAATCAAGCTATATTCGCGTAGGCATTAATGCCATTTATGGTGACGATGGTAGACTGTGCATGGTCTTGAGCTGGGGAGCTCGAGTGTCCTGATTTTAAAAAAATCAACAAGAGGCTCGCTACAAAAATATTTACGGAAGATCATTGAAAACTACAGTGGCATAACTTCTCAATTTATTTGGCGCTATATTTAAAGAAATTTAATACAAAGTTATGCTAATTGTTGTTCACAAGGCCGCATTTATATTATAAATGTCAATTATAATATCATACTAATACTAAAAATGCTATTTATAAAGCCGTACTAATACTTGACAATTTCAAAGGTAGTTGTGTTATATTTCCTCTCTCCAGTAACTGAACTTCCGGAAAGGGCCACCATTTTGCTTGTTGGAGTAGTTGCCACTATATATACTTGTTTGGTAAGAATTATTACTTCTTTCATTTTTACACTTTTTACTGGCTCCAGTGATATATATATATATATATATATATATATATATATATATATATATATACATGTGTGTGTGTGTGTGTGTGTGTGTATAATGTTCTTTATAAAAGTATTTTAGCATTTTCTACTTTGTCTTTTTTCCATATATATATATATATATCTACTCGTGTGTTCCTCTTCAACGTTTTACACACACGCATATATATATACATACTTATATATACTATTATCATTGTTGTTATTATTTAGGGTGGTCTGAAGGCTGTTGTATGGTCAGATGTTTTCCAAGCATTGATAATGTTAGCAGGACTACTGGCCATTGTCATCAAGGTCAGTATCTAAACCCCTCGCAACACCTTTTTCTTTTCCTCTTTCTCTCTCTTCCCACACACACACACACACACACACGCACGCACGCACGCACGCACGCACGCACGCACGCACGCACGCACGCACGCACGCACGCACGCACGCACGCACGCACGCACGCGTGTGTGTGTGTGTGTATATAAATGACAGGTTGTTTTATACTAATGTGAATGGCAATTAAGCAAAGGAAAGTACTCAACACATCGAGATAGCGCTAAATTATAACGAAGACTGAGTCTATCCAAGTCTCTAATCTAAAATATAAGTGGTCTTTCCCACATACCTAGTTTATGAAACTGCCTTCAGATCTCTGCACCAGATTTTAGGTAAAAATTTACAGGTTTAATCCTTTCCCTTTTGCAAAACATTCACAGAACAATGAATGGATGTCCCCCACATATCTGAATATCCATAACATGGGAAATTATTTCATTATTTCAAACTAACAAAGCACTGTTTATTTATAACAGGCTACCACTGCTTGCAACTTAGGTTAACTGCCGTTATATCTAAAGATACCAGTAATGTATTAGATCCATGTAATCGACTACTTCCTCCAAATTTGTGATATATAGCACTTAACTTTAAAATCCTTATTGTGAAATATTTATTAATTTAAAAGATAAAATCATTCTTGTTTTGATATGTCCTTTAGGGTACAGTAATTGTTGGAGGAATACAACATGTTTGGGAAGTAAACAAGCAATGGGGAAGAATCCATTTTAACGAGTAAGTTTATGATTTTGTTAATTGAACTCTCAAACTAAATTACCTTAATATTCATTAATATATCTCCTGCTAATTTTTGACACAACGAAATGAATAAAGGATTATAACATTTCACCGTTTTCAGATTTCGTGTAGATCCGACCATTCGACATACATTTTGGAATCTACTCTGTGGAGCAACGATTGGCTGGATGGCAACATTTGGCACCAGTCAGGCGAGTGTCCAAAGATACTCTTCTCTTCCAAGCCTGAGAAAAGCCCGTTTGTATGATGTCATTTTAACGATATTGATTTGCAATTCGATTTTGTTCTTATTCAACTTAACAGTTTCAAATGACCTCAGTATCTGAAAAATATATAAAGATTACAAGTGTTAGAATCATAACTAGAAATATTATCTTACTAATAAAACGTATTTGCGTATGTAATAACATATTAAGGAAAATATCACATAGATAAAGATATTTGTCGACAAGATATTTAGTTGTGAGCAAAAATCAATCAATAGCAACCCTGACGCCGTATTTCTGAACAAAGCATGTGATTTTATGGAATATAGTATGTGCAATGGTCAGGAATTGGAGGAATAGAAATTTGGGAAGGAAACAAATAGTGAGAAAGAAATTTCAACAAGTTTATAATTTTGATTATCGCACCTTCAGGAGAAAAGTAAACAAGTCTCGTATCTTTTTAACGGATACTTCTAATCAATGTTCCCTATAAATGTTTTGTAGTGGCTGGGCGCAGAAATATGCTTGTATGCACATTTTGTTTTCTTATGCAATGTACATGTATCCATGCGGGTAACCAACGCTCAGATTTTTTCAATTAAAAAAAAAAGCGATTTTGTGTTGGAAACATTTTTACCCTTGTGTGCTAGTTGCAAAGAACGTGTGCGAACATTTTCCCTTTGTGTGCTAGCACACGAAACGCACAATTTAAAGAGAAGACTGTGTCTAGTAACAAAAGGCCCATCAATTGAAATTATGCGTAACTATACACATTTAATTTTCTTCATTCAGTTTGGTGATTCTTTCACTCCAAAGTCATAATTTTCTTTTATCCAAAATATATAAAAATATGATGACTTACATATTCTTAATATGTTCCTGCAGATTCGAGCTTGAATATACTTGTCACTGTTGTATAGCATCATTTGAGAGTAATTCCTTTCAGACTATGTAACTTTATAGCACACACGATTCATTAGGGTTAGGAGGTCATTGGAACGCACGATGTTTCGACCTTGTTATGCCTCATCGGCCAGAGATACCCCGGACTAATGAAACCAAGGTTTTGGCCCAAGGTGATACAAGGCCGAAAGAATGAACACCCCAAAGTCATCTTGCTCTAATGAATCGAGTGCGTTATGAACACACAGTCTTCGGAAAGGAGTTGTTTTTCAATGGCGAAATACAACTACGAGTAGCATATTTACGTTCAAATCATATTAAGAATGAATATTCATATCGTCATTCTGATTCTCACTGTTCACCTTGTACGCGACGATTTTCTATTTAAAAGCAATCTATACAAATTCTTTACAAAATCTGTAGAATTCTATAGAAAAGTGATACTACAACATGGACACAAGTTGAAAGAAAAAAAGAGTAAGATTAAATATTGTGTAGTTTGTATGTAGATTTGTTTGAAAATATATATAAATAATCAGGAGAAAGTAATATAAATGTTGAAATGTGCAGTAATATTAAGTTCGGTGACAATTTATTAAATTAAAATTATTCATCAACAGAAACCCTTGCACTTATTGAATGCTATTAAACACGAGCTAAATTAACACAAGATTGAAACAATATTTTTCAATCTTTGGATGATGTTATTTCATTTTATTTATATCGCTAATACCGTTTTCTTAAATAACTAGTAGGGATGAGATGACCCTGTAGATTAAATATTACTCTACCGAGGTGAAATCAATCTACCGTTGCTAGGACATTTTTGTGCTCTTAGGAAGTACATTTTATTCTTCATCACCAGGACCCACCCCATCTGGATATTGGTTATGTATACCATATCATCCCGACAGAATGTAATTTCTGTCCATTTGTAACTAATCATCTCAGTTCATGAACTAAAAGATACATCCAAATTCAGACACTGGTCCAGATTGTGAGCTGTAATAGTTGTTGTACAACAGTAAATCCCTCGTTTAACTAATTCTGCAAATACATCCACTCCTACGCGAATTTCATATTCATTTGCCATCATTGTCATCTACTATGAAATAATAATGCACCAAATAAATTCGCAACACACACACACACACACACACACACACACACTCCTTTCTTCCTTTCTATTCCTTGACCGTGTGGTCGTTGACGCACTCGTTGATGACGTTGCAACTAGATTTCGCCTCTTCTCTTGACCTTCTGTGAGTTGGCGAAATTGAGGCCTATTCACGTTTTGATGTCAATCCGGGCGACGACCGATCCGGTATGGGTTCTGGTCTAAGGCGTCATCATCATGAATATATTATGGTCAAGTTAGCTTGAGAGCGCCCATTCCTCTCCAAGCTGTTCACCACAAACGCTTGCATCTACCTGAAACATACCTTGGTCTCGAACACTTCCCTGTTAACCTGAGCAGGTTCCTCTGCCCTGGCTGGTGACTCATTGGGAAGCCTTATCCGATATCTTTCGCCTGCTGGTGCAGTGTTAACACCATTCCTCACTTGGGTTCAGCCAACCATCTGAAGTGGAGTATCTGGGTATGACGTTAGGAGCCATCAAGTGAGAAACTAAGAGTTGAATGAGGACTAGTGATTCCTCTCCACCTGACCATTCCTGGTAAGCAGCACCTGCCAGACACTTAAGGTACTACCTCAATTCAGGGTCCTCTACACCCTCGCATACACTCATGCATACACACGTATACATATGTACAAAGTACAAATATACATATGAAAAAATAACGTGAGATTCCCTATAAGAATCTTGTGTATTGTCAGTATTAACGTTTATTTGAAGTTAATATTTCACCAGCTCAAAATTCTTAATAGTCTCAAATCTTTAGAGAATGATGATTCAAGCTCCAATTGATTATACTTACAAATGTGCATCCCATAAATTAATAGAATAACGTTCAACGAACATGACGGTTAGGAATATCCTATATTTATATAACTTGGTATATAATATTATGAAAGTAGTGTAAGAAACTTAAATCATTGTATGAACTTAAGATGTTACTCGATACAAGGTGAGCGCTTTTTGTCTAATATGGAATAAACATTTTACATAAGAAAAGTGAAAGAAAGGGAGGAAAAGTACTCGCTGAGACAAGGAACATAAATCCCCGTAGGCAGCTAGTGACTCTGGTCGAAGGTTGCATTTGCCAGCTTTTATAATTGCAAACCATCCATCTAGAATCATTGGGCTTCGCCAGGAAAAAAACTGGGACACTTTCTTTGAAGATTGCCACCTCAGTTTTAATAAGCCTACAGGTGTTGATTTCTCGGGCCATATTTACGTTAACGTTAATAACTTTTATTGTGACATTTTTCCTTTTATTGAGATATATCAATATGCAGTTCTAGTTTGGGAAAATTTGAGAGCTATGGTTCCAGTTTCAGCCTGACTCGTAATAACTTTATAATTTTAGAGCTTAATACTTTGTTGTTGTTGGCACTTCGTCGCTTACGACGTTGAGGGTTCCAGTTGATCTGATCAACGGAACAGCCTGCTCGTGAAATTAACGTGCTAGTGGCTGAGCACTCCACAGACACGTGTACCCTTAAAGTAGTTCTCGGGGATATTCACCGTGTAACTGTGTGACAAGGCTGACCCTTTGAATTACAGGCAAAACAGAAACAGGAAGTAAGAGTGAAAGTTGTGATGAAAGAGTACAGCAGGGTTCACCACCATCCCCAGCCGGAGCCTCGTGGAGCTTTAGGTGTTTTCGCTCAATAAACACTCACAACGCCCGGTCTGGGAATCGAAACCGCGATCCTATGATCGCGAGTCCTCTGCCCTAACCACTGGGCCTCCAAGAGCTTAATACTATCTATATCTAAAACAAATAATATAAATTATGTAATCTCATTTTGCTTGTATCTGAACCTTTTATATAAAACCCGCAGTGTAACTTGTATGAATGCATAAAGATAATCTAAAGTCTATATTTTATGTTTGGAAGAACATAGAAACGGATCTGAAAACGAATAGTAAAATTGACATGAGTGACTTGAATGAAATGAAATAATTTCCGCATAAATGGAAAGTGAACTGAGTACTTATTTCGTGGATTCAGTCTACAATAACTAGCAGCAGAATTCCTCTCTCAAACCTCACCCTAGAAAAAAAGAGATATTCTTAAAAAAAGTACATATTAAAAAATATGGTGCAAAATTTCAGTAAATTATAACCTCTATTCATATATGTATATATATATATATATATATATATATATATATATATATATATCATGAGTTTGCTCGACTTGACTTTGCATGCGACTCAACAGCTTCAACGACGACGACACAATGTTCCCAGAAAAATTATGTCTTTTAAGAAAGTTAATTTTTGTGATGTAATAGAAATTTAATAATATTTGAAACAGTTGTCAGTTGTCCGGAAAACAAATATCAACCAACAATTCATAGTTTTTTTTTCTCTCTCTCTCTTGTTCATACGACATTATATTTCATTAGATCCATACTGATCAACATCGGAGCTGTCTCCTTCTTCATATTCCTTGCTTGTATAACTGGAATTGTTGTTTTTTCATTCTATGCAACAAAAGGTTGTGATCCTTTGACTTCAAAGCAAATTGAGAATACTAATCAGGTAGAATTATTTGATATTTAAAAAGAATTCATAAACTAAACAATCGTATTATGTATTTGTTTGATCTTGGCTTGCGTTTGCAATCATAGAATAAAAATCATAGACATAAATGGTTCATATTTATAGCACAGTAACTCATGAGGTGTGGTTTAAATATCCTGCTTTTGTACACTTGTCTCGGAGGCCTTGCTAGTGTTCTTTCCAAATCCTTTGGATTAAATCGCAGAGATACACTAACTAAAAGTACTCGTTATTCCGATCCGATTACATTCAACTAAAATAAAACAGAACACATGTGTTTATTGAGCGAAAACCATATTTCCTCTACTAAAAAAACTAAAGAGTACAAATTCATAAATAATTGTTATTGACTGATTAGAATATATTCATCATAATAAGAGGACAGCACGGGAGGGATAAGTCCTATAGATGTGTTAGTTTAACGCTTAAAAATAAAATAACTTAAATATCGAACGTTACTATACGGAAGAACGCAGATTTGACAACATATATATATATATATATATATATATCTTATGTATATATTGTAGTAGAGATGCTTTCAACCTAATCGATTTTTATTGTATAACTGCAAACGTAATTCTGTGTACTTAAAATTTATAAATTATTTCAGTATCGATGTTTCTGTTTAATTGCAGATCATACCATATTTCGTAATGGAGGTGCTTGGTTACCCTGGGCTTCCTGGTCTATTTATTGCTTGTTTGTTTAGTGGCGCTCTGAGGTTTGTTTTACGAATCATTTCTACGTTTCAATAAATAATGTAATGGTATTTATAAGTTACACCACAACAGATTTTCATTAAACAGTATGCAAATACATTTGATGGCTTATATTATAACACGGTCTAAGGTGTGTGTGTGTATATATATGTATATATATGTGTGTGTGTGTGTGTGTGTGTGTGTGTGTGTGTGTGTGTGTGTGTGTGTGTGTGTGTGGTAGGGCGAAAGTAGAGTAGAGAAGGATGATGGTGTATGCATCTCAAGATTGGAACGTTCTCAGAATCCAGGAGCACATCTTGCGAGCCAAGTCAACCTTGCAGTTTACGTGGGAACTCCAGCTTAAATTCTTAATTGCTCCAAGGTCTATGGTGTTGTAGGATGACACTAGGCAGTCACCTGAAGGATATATAATATAATATATATATATACATATATATACACACATAGAGAGAGAGAGAGATACAACTTTCACAGTAAAATTACGTCTTTTAAGAGTCAATTTTTGTGATAATGAAATAACTTATAAGATTTTAAAAGCACAAGTACGCTAGCAGTTATGCAATTCTTTGCAAGACTAGGATATCGTGCCATACGTCCTCTATTCACATGTCAGACTCACAACGCATAGCCACAGTGCAACGCAATGACTTTTCCTTAACAACCTCTCCTGTATAATCTTACCTCAGTACAGATCAAAAGAGAAAGAAAAGAGCACATAACCTTTGAACGACATCTGGAAAAATTTCTTTAACTGATACCAGACAAACAACCTATATCCGGATACATCTCAGCCAACAACTCTCTGGTTGCATGGGCTATAATATCACCAAACTTCACACACACACGCGCACGCACGCACGCACGCACGCACGCACGCACGCGCACACATATATATATACACGTGTGTGTGCATGTGAGTAGGTATCTGGTCGAGTACAAATTTATTCTCATCAAATGATACACATAGATATATAAATACATACACACATTTATAGTTATGCACATCTGTCTGTCTGTCTCTATCTATCTATCAATATTGATTTAAAATTTTGACACAAGGCCAGCAAGTTCGGGTGGAGGGGTTAAGTTGATTATATCAACCC
>NC_142936.1:67562798-67585298 GCF_046866305.1 Octopus bimaculoides | reverse complement strand
AACGTACAGACAGACGAAATACCGCTAAGCGTTTTGCCCGGCGTGCTAACGTTTCTGCCAGCTCGCTACCTTCAAGTACTTAAATATTACTAAAGATTAAAATTGTTTTGACAAGCGACTATATTTTAAACTGGTTTTAATCTCACAGTAAAATTAATGCCACCATAAACCTAATTAGTGAGTAATAAATTATTTGAAGCAGGATAAAAGTAATTAAGAATTCTCAAGAGGTTAAAATTATTGACCTGTTACAATTTGTCTTGTAATAGCTAGTTTAAACACCGTTGTCAAGTTTTAAGTCTATCTTGAGGCTATAAACTAAAGAAGTCAGAGTTTATCCGGATTTTCTATGTGTTAAGAAGACTGAGCGTGCTAGACTTACTCACAGAATGGTTTGCTATTCGGATATAGGCTAACCCACAGCGGCAGCTGCCATTGACTTTCGTGTAAGTGGGCTGGAGAAACATCAAATGAGGTGTCTTGCTCAGCAAAACAATACGCCGCTCGGTCCAAGACTCGAACCTACCACCTAAGGATCGAGAGTTCAACCAGGTCACGTACCTTAATTGCCATCTCTTATATACTTAATATCTCTACATATACCTGATATAAATGTTGGTTGGTTGGTTGATTTCTCCAATCCTGTTTTATATCGGATTAAGAGAGAGTGAAAGATATACACACCGTTTTAACGATGCGTACTGCCTTAATTCTTCGAAACACCGGAGTTTTAATGGTGGCAGCTGATGAAGGGGATGTTTCTATGTGGCCTGCTTGTTTGTTGAACCTTGTTTACCATTTTGTCCATGTTCTTTTGCCACGTCATGTACCCAGTTATGTATCTATATGCACGTGTAGATGAACGTATATACATACACGTACATATATATGCATATACTCATATATTGTTTATATATATATATATATATATATAGATAGATAGATAGATTCAGACGAATATGGTACTTAAGTTGAGGCACCAGAATTTAGTACGGTATTATCCATGCAATTTCAAAATAAGGTGATTAAAATCAAGATAAGCAACAAGGATATCCAGAGGCAATGCAGTATGATCGTTTCAAGCAACTCCATCTAATTGAACAATGCAATGATTACATCAATTTAAATGCAGAGCAAACCTCAGTTGCATTTAAATTGATGTTATGATTGCATTGTTCAATTAAATGGAAATGCTTGAAACGGCCGTACTTCATTACCCCTGGATATCCTTGTTGCTTATTTTGATTGATTGTGTGTGTGTGTGTGTGTGTGTGTGTGTGTGTGTGAGATTTAGCATAAGATGTCAGTATATGAGAATACACTAGCTCGGTGGCAGGCAATGAGTAAAAGAACGTTACTCTCACACAGAGAGAGAGAGAGAAAGAATCATTAAAAAGAGAAGAGAAGAAGAGTAAATGGCAGAATAGCTATGGGAGCAGTTATACAGATGCTAAATTTTTTTTTTTTAAATTTTGTTTTAAAGTAATAAATAATTTTCTTTCGGAAATTGGTATTCATTTCATTAATTTGAATAAGTATCAAGAAATTTGTTTAGAGTCAAACCATAATCACTGAATGCTTGCAATAGTTCCCGATATTATGGGTGGTGTCAAAAGTATACTTCTCAAATTGCCCATCATATGATAGGTAATACCATAAATAAGACTGGTCAAATAGTAGTAAGAGTTTTACGACTGAATACCTCTATTTAAGGCGGCGAGCTGGTAGAAACTTTAGCAAGCCGGACGAAGTGCTTTGCGGTATTTCGCCTGTCACTACGTTCTGAGTTCAAATTCCGCCGAGGTCGACTTTGCTTTTCATCCTTTCGAGGTCGATAAATTAAATACCAGTTGCGTACTGGTGACGATCAAATCGACTGACCCCCTTCCCCAAAAATTTCAGGCCTTGTGCCTATAACAGAAAGGATTATTGCCTTCAGTGTTATTCTTCGTGTTACTACAATTTCCATGCTTTTCATCTTCTTTCTTCTTTTCTTGACCCTTCACTTCTTCTTCTTCATGTTATATACTGCCAATCATGGTGGGGAGGACGGGGAAGTCCTCGTGCAAATTGCTGCACCACTTTCCTTCATCACGCCCACTTTATGTCGCCATCTTTAATCTTTACTTTCTTCGAAGCAAGTTTTCGAAGAAATTTGAAAACAAAATGGTTTGTATCACCCACAAACGTCAGCCTCTTCTCCGCGAACCCCAGCAAGGCATCTGGCTTCCAAAAACGATTTAAGCAACAAAATACAGAATAGAACCATTTAAACAAGTGAACTAGTCATAAACTTACAGTGCTCCAAACATACACCTCTAGCTATGGCGACAACAATAATAATAACCTCTACTTTTTATGTGGTGATTTTCAAGGCCTGCTCCTTAATTAACTTAGCAGTACCATGTAATCAATTATTTATATTTAAATCAGCATAAATGAAAAGATTCCTACATTTTTCTAATGCAGCATTCAGTTGAAGTGAAAAGGGATTTTTTTTCTTCTCTCACTAGTCATTCGATAATTTTTTGAAAATCTAGCTACTGATAATATGGTTAGCGTCCTGAAAAATAAACGGAAAAGAACTGCATCATTAATATTCATTATAAATATTTTGAAATGTCGAATTATTCGGTTCTTTAATTCCATTCTTTAATATTTAACAAAGGCTTGTTAACGCGGAATACCTTTCTTAAACGAGGGAATAAAACCTTTAAGAAGGATTGGGAATTAAAGAAAAACATAACAAAAACAAAACGGAAAGCAAGAAAAGCCCCAAAAGCGTCCGGATAAAGCGGTTTAGGATTTAAACTACTTTCAGGATTAATGAAAATAAAAAGATTTCTAAAATCAACAACAGCGCGAAAGACACATGTTAGCCATTAAAAAAAAACACAAAAAAACTGTCAACTTCAATTAATCATTTATTTGGTGTGTTAACAATTTCTGTATGTTTCTAAATGGCTAATATGTATCTGTGAAGGCACATGACATAGAGGTTAGGGTGTTGCACTTACGATCACAAAATCATGGTTTCAATTCCTGAATCGGGTGGTGCGTTGTGTTCTTGAACAAAACACTCATTTCTCCTGGCTCCGTTCTACTCGGCTGTAAATGAGTAACCTTATCCGAGGTCATGGTAGAAAATACTGAGCGAAGTTTCGAAACCTACACTGTAGATTCGAACCAGAAACTGCGCAGTTGCCAAGCGAACTTCTTAACCATACAACTATTACCTTGCGTAACGTAACTACAACTCTTTAAGTCCCCAATTTGAATTTTACTCAAGTTTATCTCAGCTTTTCATCCCTCTGGAGGTCGATAAAATAAGTGCCGGTCAAGTATTTTAGCTGTTACGATCGACTGTTCTTTCCCGAACGTGTATGGCATTGTAAATATGTGAAAACCATAGCCGTCACTCGCAAGCGATTATGACTTGGTCGTATAAACAATGTTCTCGCTAGTTGCTTCGCATCTCTATCTACAATCGAGGCCAAAAGTTTGGAACAGAGATCTGAAAATTAGTATTTTTGTAATGCCCAAAGTTATATTTAATTTGCAATATATTATGAGTTGGCGAAAAGTTTGGAACAAAGGTCTGAAAATTAGAATTTTTTTTATTGAATGCCCAAATATACACGTTGTATATATTTGAATCGAATTGTAACTGGGCATAACAATTTTAATTTTTAAAAAAATGTTCCAAACCTTTGGCCATGATTGTAAGTAGTGGACACAGGCAACCTCTCATATTTTCAACTCTTGATCCATTTAAGAGTATTGTGAAATGAAGTACCTGGTTCAAGGTAGTGGGATCGATTTCTGACTCAGGAATCGATCCCACGATATTATGACCATGAACCGATCATCCTTACCACAAAACCACGCTTCTTCGTGATACCTTTGTTAGAAACCATTCCGTCGAAAAGTAGGGTTTTCAAGAACTGTTTGGACTATAACTATATATTTACAAATACGAAAACCAGTGAGATCTTGTAATAACTTAAATGAAATAAATACAGGTTTAATGTAATATTTAATGATCTTTTCCTTCTCTTACAGGCTTCTCTAAGCTTCACAGGTGCATCAGGAGGGCCCATGACCGGGCTGTTTATATTGGGATCAATATTTCCATGGGCCACTTGGAAGGTGATCTTTATATTTTTATTTTCATGTAGACATTTTACAAAGATATTATATTAGGACTTCTATTAAAATTTACAAATTATACTTTTGTATTCGTTGTTTTGCGATGTTAAAAAGTCAGTCCGTCCATTTTCGCTTCCAACTGTTCCTGGGAAGGTCGTGGTGGTAGAGTCCTCAAGTATTTTATCTATAGGGTCCTATCAGGAAAAAAGAACAACACCATTAACCTTTCCTGCTAGATTCTCAAGCGTGAGCAACTGAGTTGTGGATATGATCCGATCATCTCCCTTGTGGTCCACCTCTAAGTCTCGGCTAGCTGGCTCATTTTGTATTGCGATTTTTCCTGCCGCATTCTAACCACATGTCCGAAGTACCGGAGCTGTGATAGTTTATGGGGAGAATTAGCGGCTAAGAAATAGTCTCGAAGAGACACTCTGATCTCCGAGCTACGCAATCATGTCTAGTAACGTTACTTCAGAGACCATTCGAAGGAACTCCATTTTGACCGCGTATATTCGCGATCGTACTCGTTCTGCCATTACACAACATCCATCCATAGGTGAAGACAGACACAAAAACCGAATTGCAGATAGCAAATTTAAGTAGTACTTTTAACTGGTGGTTATGGCGTTCCATTATTCACTGTTTTGTTTAGTTATCTTTCATTTCTGTAAGTCTGTTCCCAATTGACAGGGTCATCAGAGCATCAGATAGACTGCTCCGTACCAATCACTCTGATTCTCTATATTCTGAGTTCAAATCCCATGGAAATCAACTTTTTTACTCTTCCGAGGTCGATAACCAGAGTCCCAGTCATATACGAAGGTCGATACTTCGCTTTCTCTCGTTTTTTCTTTTTGTTTCTCTGCTTTCTCTTCTGGAAGAAATCAACTGAAAAAAATCGCTTTTCTGGAAGAAATCGACCTAGAAGTGGAAGGATTCCACCAAGTAAATTACTGTCGAAAGTGACGTCGTATGTCACGATAGGGTTCCTAAGGAGTTGAGGGCCCCAGACAAGGCAAAACAAGATCCAACAATAACCGTTTATTTAAATCATTAAAAACGTAAAATGTCTCCTAAACGAAAATAAAAAAAAAAGGGTGGTACCCCCAACAAGTGTTTTGCTAAGCATCTCGAAAAGCATTATTTTTTCCTTAAAATATATAATCCTAATATCTCGACTATAATCACAAGTCAGATTAAAACACTAAGAACACTCCATCACTGGTGAAAAAAAAAGAAAATACTAACCGGATTTTTTCACTGAAAATAAAAGATTCATCTTTTCTATTAATGACTGCCTCTGTTTTCTGATAAGAAAATCTAAAAATTTAGTTAGTGTATTTTATTTAAGATTGTGTAATGTATTTGAACTTAAATATTAAATACCCGTCATGTCAAAGGCAACTTTGGAAGTATATGTTTGCTACTGAGTAATATCACAAAATATGGCACACACACACAATGTTGTTGTTGGCACTCCATCGCTTACGACATTGAGGGTTCCAGTTGATCCGATCAACGGAACAGCCTGCTCGTGAAATTAACGTGCAAGTAGCTGAGCACTCCACAGACACATGTACCCTTAACGTAGTTCTCGGGGATATTCACCGTGACACAGAAACAAGAAGAAAGAGTGAGAGAAAGTTGTGGTGGAAGAGTACAACAGGGTTCGCCCCCATCCCCTGCCGGAGCCTTGTGGAGCTTTGTGTTTTCGCTCAATAAACACTCACAACGCCCGGTCTGGGGGTCGAAACCGCGATCCTATGACCGCGAGTCCGCTGTCCTTATCACTGAGCCATTGCACCTCCACCATACACACAACAACTATAATTAAACTTTTATCAGATATCTTGGTGCCAATACAACATGATGAAATGAGGCGGCGTTGTGTTGGTAAGAAGTTTGAATCTCAACTACATAGTTCCGGGTTCAGTCCCACTGTGTGGCACCTTTTACTGTAGCTCCAGGCCGTTTTTTACTGTAGCCCCAGACCAACTTAATCTCTGTGAGTAGATTTCGTGGACAGAAACTGAAAGAATCCGGGTGTATACACACACACACACACACGAGAGTGTGTGTGCATGCGTGTATGCGTGTGTCTGTTTCCATTACCTCTTGACGACCGGTGTTGGTTTGTTTACGTCCCTGTAATAGCGTTTCGGTTTAAAAGACCGGCAGAGTAAGTACCAGGCTTAAATCAAAAAATAGGTATTGGGGTCGATTTGTTCGACTAAGACCAATCAAGGCGGTGGCCCAGCATTGCGCAATCCCTGGCGGCGAACTGGCAGAATCGTTAGCACGCCAGGCGAAATGCTTATTTCGTCTGCCGTTATGTTCTGAGTTCAAATTCCACTGAGGTCGACTTTGCCTTTTATCCTTTCAGGGTCGATTAAATAAGTACCATTTACACAGTGGTGTCGATGTAATCGCATTAATCCCTTTGTCTGTCCTTGTTTAGCTCCTCTCAGTTTCCGTCTACCAAATCCACTCACAAGGCTTTGGTCGGCCCGAGGCTATAGTAGAAGGTGCCACGTTGTGGGACTGAATCCAGAACCATGTGGTTTGTAAGCAAGTTACATATCACACAGCCACTCCTACGCCTATACATATACATGTATACATACAAACATGTCTCTGTGTGTGTGCGCGCACGCGCACACACACATATACACAAAAGAGAGAGTGGAAGAGGGAAAGAGAGAGGAGAAGGAGTGATAGAAGGTGAGGAAGAGTGTGTGAGAGAAAAGGCGGAAAAAGAACATTTTTAGGAGAATCTTTAACCAAGTTTTATTTCGTTCTTTTTTGTAAACTCAGTTTCTCTTTTCTAAATATCTAATCGCCTGTCATGTGAAAACTAGAAACTGTATTGGAATGATAAACTACTTCCTTTTTCTTTACTCTTAACATTCATCTTATTTCATACTCAAATTAACCCTTTTTTTATTACCATGTTTCTGCTGAAATATACTGCCTTTGTATCAATTACATTTGAAAATAATAGAAAATTAAAGACAGAACTTTTCCATTATTAACCCTTTCGTTGCCATATTTCTGATGAAATGCACTGTCTTTATTTCGATTAATTTTGGAAACGATAGAGAATTTAGTAAAAATAACTATTATTAACCCATCCGTTATCAATATTTCTGTTGAAAAATTCTGCCATTACTTTTATTAATTTTGAAAATAACGAATAACTTAGCAAAATAACTTTGCCATTATTAAGTGACTGTTTGAAACATAAATTAACATAAATTTTTTATAGATAATTCTTAGATCACTTTGAAACAAGATGCTTGTGTCATAGAATTAGAGGTAGTCTCAAATGGGTTGATTCGACTTCTATAACAGTTACGTTGTTTTCCTTGACAAACTTGTTTTAAACACGATCGTATAATCTTTACCTTAATGCTGTTTTTCTTTCGTAGGGTGCTGTAGCTGGTGGAATCCTGGGAATTATCCTTCCACTGTGGATTAGCATTGGATCATACATGAATGACTCTCACAAATCTCCTCTACCGTTTCCAATCGACAAATGCAATATTTCAGATTTAATGGCCGCTGGTTACTTCAATGAAACCTTTGATGACTCACATTTTATTGAAGAACCGTATGTATATGAAATACAAGCAATATTGTTGTTATTACAGTTTAGATCCAGTAAATCTATGATCTAAAGCCGTTCCAGCCATGATCATCCTATCTTTGTGTATATCAGGGACAACGTGGTCTAATGCTTTAAATCTTTCTTAGAGATGATAGAATGAGATTTAAGGCAGATTTGGCTACTATTTCTATCGCCTGGAGGCTCCACATCACTTGTAATTAAGTTCACTCCATAATTATCCGAACACTAGTTCGATCCTGCTGCGCAGTATTTTGTACATATGCCTGCTATTCTTGTCTCGGACTGATATTGTTATTGTTGGCACTCCGTCGCTTACGACGTCGAGGGTTCCAGTTGATCCGATCAACGGAACAGCCTGCTCGGGAAATTAACGTGCAAGTGGCTGAACACTCCACAGACACGTGAACCCTTAACGTAGTTCTCGGGGATATTCAGCGTGACACAGTGTGACAAGGCTGACCCTTTGAATTACAGGCACAACAGAAACAGGAAGAAAGTGTGAGAGAATGTTGTGGTGAAAAAGTACAGCAGGGTTCGCCACCATCCCCTCCCGGAGCCTCGTGGAAATTTAGGTGTTTTCGCTCAATAAACACTCACAACGCCCGGTCTGGGAATCGAAACCGCGATCCTATGTCCGCGAGTCCGCTGCCCTAACCACGGGGCCATTGCGCCTCCACTTCGGACCGATAAAGTCTAACACAACCATTACAGCCTGTAAACTCTTTCACACTCATTCTCATAAATTCCTAAGTGAAGCCAAATATTTTAAGGGAATTTAACCTCAGAGAATTCTTCAAAGAGTTTGTTAATAGAACTATTGCAAAAATCCCACAAACTACCAAATTTGTGCCATACACACATCAAGACTCCTCTTAAATTCCTTTACTCACCACCTTTCATACAATGTGTTAAAACTTCTCACACCATGCCATAATGATACATCCTCATTACACCATGAACAACGCACAAAGAAAACCTTCGATGTTTTTACTAATGTTTGACCCACACAGTTTCATGTCTACCCCTTAATTACGCTTAATTTTTGAGGGCTATAAAAGACCTTACCTCTGATCAGCTTCGACTTTTCCACCGACTCTAAGTAAAAATTACATTGGAGCATTAGTTACTTACGTGGATGCTACTTCTGTTATTCAAGTGCATATCTTAATTCATATGGAAAGGAAAGCCATTCAATAGTGATTCATCTACACTACAATCGCTGGTTTACAGAAACACTGTGTCTATAGTTATTAACACGGATCCTCTGAAATAACTAGCTATGTATCTTCTTGCACGTATACTCAGTCTTTCCACTCCTCACATATCTCATATAAAATGTTTTGCTTAATCATTCTTCTCATATTTCAAGCCTTTGGAAATTCTTCTTGTCTAGACTTCCCAGTACAAACGCCACCCAGCTCACTCATATCCAAACTAGCAAAGCGTTCCCACTGATCTCGGTATTAGAGGAGAGCCGGAAAATGTCAAGGCTGCTTCTTTGACTAATGAATACAAACAAGAACGATTCATTATTCCCACCTAAACACAACCAAACGTCAATAACCTTTTCAGAATGTCTACATTCTTAAATATTGTTATCAAACAACATTTAGATTATCAGGCGGAAGCAAATAACAAAAAAGACAGAAAAAAAAAATGAGATTCCAAGAAGTCTGCTGATGCAGGTATCAAGCGTAAACAATTACTTGTTTACGTTTGATACCTGTTTTCAAATTTTGGCACAAAACCAGCAATTTCGGGAGAGGAGCAATTCGATTACATGGAGCCCAATGCTGAACTAGTACTTATTTTATCGACCCCGAAGGATGAAAACAAATCGACCTCGGTGGAATTTGAACTCAGAATGTAAAGCTGGACGAAATGTCGTTAAGCATTTAGCCCGGCGTGCTAACGATTCCGCCAGCTCGGCCGCCTGATGCAACCCAAATAAATGCCAACAGTTTCTTATCATGTAAACAAAATATATTTCTTCATATCTCACTTTCAAACGTTTTAACATAAAAAATAACTTATAGTTATCAATCACATTTGGTACATTAATATCAAATATATACACTATTCTGTTCTTATATTAAGAAATTGCAATTTCACCATTCTAGCACCGTCCACTTTGTATATCTGAATAATAAAATAGACTGAAAAAAATAGATTGAATCCTACGATGATTTCTTTCTTTCTTTTTTTTCTATATTTCCAAACAAATATTCATTTAGAAATAATACATTTCTAAATCTCTCGGAGAGATTTATGCAGTAGTGATACGATGAAGTAGTTGTATGGTGTCAACTTAATGTGACAGTCCCCTGAAGGGAATAATACTACTGTTGGTTTGACCTAGGAAGATGCACCGCTTCCTGTCGGCCTTGACACATTTCCTGTGTCCTTATATTTACAATATTCATTTATATGTTTACATTTGATTATCATGCTAAATGTCTATTTTTTTTTTTTTTTCATTTCAGAGCAGGAATCCAAAAGATGTATAAACTCTCATATCTTTGGTATTCATCTCTTGGTATCGTTGGCTGTGTAACTATAGGATTAGTTGTTAGTCTAATAACAGGTAATAGCAAGTGACATCTTCAAACGCAGTAAACAGTTTATTAAGAAAATTACTATAGCAATTTTTTAAAGCGCTTATGTGGTAGTTTTGAAAATTTTGTTGAAGTAAATATTATTCAATTTAGCATACATCATGGCAGGTGATGCTACGTTGCTTTCTTAAAAAAAAAGAAACAAAACAAAAGAAGAAAAACAAAGATGAAGCTGATGCTAACCTGTTGTAGACGAATTGCAGTTCCAATCTTCGAAGATACAATCAATAATTCAACTACTACTTTGCAGAGAGGGAGAGAAAGGAGGAGAGAGAGAGGGATTCACACACACATTTTATATGTGTATGTATGTACGCATGTACGTACACACACACACATACACACACACGCGCGCACACGTACATTGGCACACACATATATGGTGCAAAAATAATAAATAACATGAAGACGAGGTGAAACAAACAATGTATTAAGTTTGTGTTCAGGAAAAGAGAAGGAAAAGTCTTTTACGCTTGGAGCATACGCACGTCTCAAGAAAGAATAGACGAGGAGAGAAAAAATAGAGAAAAGAACAAACATGTCCCATTTTGACGGTCATCGCACACTGAAATGACCGGAAGAAGAAGAGGTTGCTAGAAGGGTGCGTGGTGAAGGGCACAACTGTGAACGTGACATATGTGCATGAGGATGCACGTGCCTGTGTATGAAGCGAATGTGTGCAGCTATACTCTGTGTTAGTGCGTGTATATGTGTATGCATGTGTCTATGTATGTCCATGTTTTCTCTTTATGTGTGTATGAGGCTACCTTACATATGCGTGTGTATATATACGAAGCTATCGAACGTATGTGTGTGCAAACGTGCGCGTGTGTGTGAAGCTATTGTGTGTATGTGTGCATACGTGTGTGTATGCAGCTGTCAGACATGTGTGTGCATACTTGTGTGTATGTATTAAACTATTGTGTGGGTGTGTATTAAGTGTGTTTATGTGAGCGTGTGTGGAGTGTGCATATCCCTGTTCCCTATTTGTGTGTGTGTGTCTGTATATGAGGCTAGAAGATGTGTGTATGAGTTTGTAAAGGCGCATGTGTGTATGAAGCTATCGTGTGTGGGTACTGAATGTGTTTATGTGTGCATAAATGAGCGCGTACGCGTGTGTCTGTCTGCTGTTTTCAATTCAATTTGTGCGTGTATGTATATGAGGATGTTATGCGTGTTATACTGGGTAGAGGTATTAAGTGGAAGAGGGGCGACAAAAGTATCAGGTGTTGGAAAATGTAGATGTGTTATATACATTTGCTGCTATTACGTGTGAAGATGGGAAACACAGGGGACTGTAATGGAAGTGTGGGTGATAGTGTGTGAGAAATAGGAAGAAAGAACGTGTGCGCGCGCATGTTTGTATGCTGTTTGAACGTGTTAGTGTGTGTGGTGTTGAGTAATGAGTTCAACGTTGGTGAGCCATGAGATAAGACTGTGTCTCAAAGTCAGGGTCGTCCCTATAGAGCCGACAAGGTAGGAAATGGGTTGTAGGCGGTATGCAAGGTAAGAGGAGGAGAAACTGAGATAAGACTGGGATTCTGTGGGCTTGCAGTAAATAGCAGAATTGTTTGAGAGTCAGGCAAAATGCTTAACGAAACTTCTTCTAGCTCTTTACGTTCTGAGTTCAAATACCGTCGAAATCAGCTTAGCCGTTCATCAATTCAATAAAATAAGACACCGATCACGTACTGAGATCGATGTAATCGACTTATATCCTCCTCTAAAATTGCTGGCTTTGTGCTAAAATTAGGAAGAATTATCATTACTGTTGTCGATGTTGTTATCATTTTTTTAGGTAGCGAGCTGACAGAATCGCTAGCACACTGGACAAAATGCTTGACAGTATTTTGTCCGGCTCTTTACGTTCTGAGTTCAAATTCTGCCGAGGTCGACTTTGCTTTCGTCCTAAGGTGTCAATAAAATAAGTTCCAGTTGAGTACTGGAGTCGATGTAATCGACTTAGCCTACCCTCAAAATTGCGGGCCTTGTGCTAAAATTTGAAAGCACTATTATTTAGGCAGCGAGCTGGCAGAATCGTTAGCACGCTGGACAAAATGTTTGGCGATATTATGTCCGGCTCTTTGCGTCCTAAGTAGTGGAGGCGATATAATCGCAAAACTTCAGTTTTGCATATATTAGAATCTGGCAGAATCGTTAGCGAGTCGGAAAAATAATTAACAGCGCTTTTTCCGGCTCTTTACGGTCTAAGTTCAAATACCACCGATGTTAATTGTTATTTATTGTTTCTTCATATCTAAGCCATGTGTTTGTTTCTCTCTGAACCACATTGTTTTTTCTTTAATTAAAAACTTATTTTCTCTCTTAAAGAATTTATTATTTTTAAAGGAAGATTTAATTAATTACTTTTCTCGGTCTCCACTCACATCACCTCACCGCCATTGTAACTAATCAGAGAAGACGTTAATGCTAGCACTGTCCAATATATGCATTACTTTTAGTGCACACTTATCGGGGGGTTAGTTTTTCACAAAAATTATTTTACTTTAAACAAGACACTTAGTATAATTCATGTCTTTGAATTCAGGTGTTTCGTAAATGGATTTTCTTCCTCAGTTTTTTTCCCAGTATACTTTGGATCTATAAAGCTTTCAAAATAGAAACGGATTAAAGTAAGAAAATACACGTAATCTGCTTGAGAACTGAGAACTGCTAAAACCTTTCTGCATACTTATATGGCCTAACCATGTTCTACTTTAATTCCATAAACATCAATGATTTGTTTACTACTGCAGGACCAAATAAAGCAAGTGACGTAGATCCAAAATACCTAATGCCGATATTCGATCGTATTTGCTGTGATTTGCCAAAGTTTTTAAAAAGGAAATTCCGGTACAGATTCAACACAATGTCTCCTGGGGTATGTACTTAAACTATTCTTTCTTTTTTTCTCTTCAATTACACTATAATTTCGATGATTATAGCGAGAAATGTATCCTAGCTTCAGTAGGTGTTCATGAGCCGTACATACTTTTATAAACACCTCTGCAAGTTCTCTAGTTGTGATATTTGAGTTTTCTTCGATTTTTGCCTTCGAAACATTTTTATCCGATTTTGAAGGTCTTCTACTGCGACTGTCATCTTCCAAGCTAAACTCTCCAGCTTTGAATTTTGCGAACCACCTTCGAACGGTTGATTCACCTACAGCATCATCACCATAAACTTCACAAATGCTTTTGATGTCTTTGTAGAATTTTCTTCTTTTCTAAAAAAAGAAAAGCATTACAACGCGAATATGAAATTTTTGGTTATCCATTTCAAATGTCAATAAAGGGGAACCGGAATGAAGGATAAATCTATTTTTAGTATGTTCTTAAATTCTTTTAATGGTTTCAGTCATTGAGCATCGAAAGGGAGAAGTCAAAAGTCGACCTGGACTTACAAACATGTAAGCAAAACGAACCGAAATACTATAAGGTAAATTTGATTTGTAATGAGTTAAAGCTTACCTGCTTTTTAAAAATTTTATTTGTGTTTATATATGTGAGGAAAAAAATCTAGCGTTGGATTGACAGAATCATTAGAGCATTGGATAAATTGTCTGGCGGTATTTTGCTAAGACCTCTTTCGTACCAAGTTCATATCTTGTCGAAGTCAATTTTACCTTATGATGCCTAGGGTTGATTAGATCCAGTATTATTCAAGTATTGGAGTCGATGTAATCGACCAATCCCCCGTCAAATAAATAAACATATAAATAATAAAAAAAAAAACATATTAAAATATATAAATTTTGGTTTTTTGTCCCTGTTAGATGTTATATAGGGCAGTGGATTGCTAGAGTCCTTAGAGGACAAAATGATTTGTAACATCTGTTCCGAGCTCTTTCCGTTCTGAGTTTGATTCCTGTTACTATATGTGTATATATGCACCTCTGTCTGTATGTATGCGTGCATTTATACATGTATGTATGGCTTACATTCAAGAAGCTAGCAGCCTGTGTTGTGGTTGATGCCAGAACCATCTGCATGGCGTGAATTTATTGCTGTAGCAGATTGGCGTCTATGTTTATATCATCGAAACTTCTAAGATAGAAAAGAGGAGTTAAAAAATTTGGCACCTGCTCCGTGATATTCAATTTGGTAGTTTTCCAGTTATGGCCGGCTAAAGTTGGTGCATATATACTCGATATATACGTGTGTGAGTTTGCGTGTGCGTGTGCATACATGTGTATGTACATGCGTGCATGTGTGTTCATGTTTGTATGTATGTGTATGCATGTGTGTACATGTGAGCGTCTGTGTGTGAGCGTCTGTGTGTGAGCGTATGTATGTGAATGTTCGTGCGCATGTGTGCGCATGTATGTGTGCATGTGCATGTGTGTGCATGCATATGTGTGTGCGTGTGTTGTGCGTGTGTGTGTGCAGAGCAGTCTTGGCAGTCTTAACCCTTTAGCATTCAGGTTACCCTGTCAAATGTTATGTTTGTTTATTCACATTGTTTTGAATTAATCATGCATTATCTTTGTAGCTTTGAGACTTCAATGACGTGATTGCTTACTTTTATATTGACTTTCTGGGATAGATATGAGAGGTCAGATCTAACCAGTTTTAACATAAAACAGGTAGGATATTTGGGCTGGATATGGTCAGTTTAAAAGGTCCCTCTACAGATCAGTACACTGGGCCCTATAGTATATATTTATTCGTAGTAAACCACCCCTAAAGCTGTAATGCCACCGGACAAGTGCCCAGTGTGCTTCTGCCTAAAGACAGCACTGTATGGGCGTGATTATGAATATATTTATGTTTTTGCATGTTTATATCTGTAGATAGGTACATACGTATGTGTCTATAGACAGGTACATACGAACTGAAAACATGAGTATGTATATATTTTTTTCCTATTTCTAATTGGCAACAGTTACAAACTGACGCAAGGGCCGAGTTTTGTGCTCGGCGCTTTTCACGCGCCACGCACGAAACCCTCGGCCTTGACACACTTTGCAACTTCTGCGAACTAGAAATTATAAATATATACATAAATATGGATGGGATGTGCGTATGCATATATTTCTATGTCTCTCTGTTTGTTTGTTTCTCTTTCTTTCTTTCTTTCATTCTCTCTTTCTCCCCCTCTCTTTCTCTCTCTCTCTCTTTATATGTATGTATGCATGCATGTAAATATGTACTACGTACGTACGTATGTATGTATACCGTATTTTTAATGGTATAAAAGTCGAATTCTTCAGACCACAATTTGTAACTCACCTCTAAAAAGATAGGTCGACTTATACATGAATTCAACTTTGGAAGACCAACAATTCCATTTGAAATGCAGCAGGATTTGGAAAAACAGTGACGATGTCTGAATGTTTACACTACATGTTTACATTATATACTACACCGACTTATACGCAAGGAAAGTACGTTTATTTGGCTATATATATATTTCCGTGGTATGAAACGCTGGAACATACCAGCACATGGTTCTCACACCATTTTACATATAATCACAGATAGCGACTTAGCTTGCGTCTGGCCTCGTTTCGGATACGTGGCATTGACAAGTCACAAAAATGACGAAACACTAATGTCTACCGCTCCTGCAACGGGACATGATGCGAGTTATCTCGCTTGTCTATGACTTTCAGGTATTTTAGCACCAGGCGAATTAATTAGAATATACCTCTCTTACGCCTACAAACCGCAGCCTGCCCACGAACTGGCAAAACACATACCTTGTGTATGTTTGTTTTTTATATATATATGTATGTATATATATATATATAATTTAATTTATATAAGAGCATTACTGTACAATAATGCCTCACGCTAAGAGGGACTTAAAAGTCAAAACTACCATAAACACATTTCTACCGATCGCGAGGGAATGCAACTTTCAAAGCTAAACTCCTAAAAACTTTTAACTTAACGGTAAACCAATGGTTTCATAACGTGCACTGATGAATAAAAGACGCAGATTACTGCGTTGATTATGAAGCCATTGGTTTACCGTTAAGTTAAAATTTTTTAGGAGGCTAGCTTTGAAAGTTGCATTCCATCGCGATCAATAGAAATGTGTTTATGGTAGTTTTGACTTTTGCAGTCCCTCTTAGCGTGAGACATTATTGTATAGTAATGCCCTTATATAAATTAGATATATTTATGGAAAAAATGATGGGCTTTTTTCCATTATGAGGTTTTTTCACGCTAACTACTTGATAAATTCTTATTAAGTTTTTATCCTAATATTGTGTGTGTATATATATATATATATATATATATATATATATATATATATAGGGTGTCCATAAATTACCATTACTGTTTGAAAGATTCGGAAAAACACGAACAGTGAAGATAACTCAGCAAAGTTTATTGATAACTCAGCAGAGTTATTGCCAAACAAATAAAATCAAATTGAAACATCAGAACACTTTCACATGAGCTCCATTGGTTGCACACAACACATCTCGACGATAATTGTGAAAGTTGTAAATATAATTTATGAACACCCTCTATACGTATATATGAATGCATGTATACATATACACGCACACATACGCATATATATTTGAATATATGTAAATGCGTGATTGTAGTTGTTTGAACGTAAGTAGACACTTACATACACACAAAAACACCCCAGACACTTACATACACACAAACACACACTCGCACATGTATTTTATATGACAGCAACCATACCCAAACGCTACCTAGAACACAGCCACATGACACAAGCCTAGCATTGCAACAAATGAAATAATCTTAAGTCTATTAGATACCAAATTACATCAAATGCCACACGCCAGCAAAGCCATATTTACTATTGGAACTGGCATAGACCAAAACAATCTAAACTAAAAGAATATTTCACAACTAAAAAATATTCCAAATCTTAAACTTAGTTCCGGTCTTTTTTTTAGACATAAGTAACAATTAATATAAAGTGTCTGGAAGCTTTGTTCATATAAATAATGTTTTTTTTTTTTTGTATTATTATAGCCCAACAAAGATGAAACTACTTTTGACGTGGAAACTACAAAATCGATAAAAAAGAAATATTCTAAGAATTCAGATGGATTTGTGAATAATGAAAGTTACTACTGTAATCCTGCTTTCTCTTCGATAAATGCCATTGATGAACCAGAAACATTTTAGTTGCTTATGACTCTTATATAGGCAAAGTACTGTAATGGAAAGTGGAGAATTATCACACGATATAATCGTAGCCATTTGGTGAATGTTTAGTCATATCATATAAGGTTTAATAAAAAAGAAAAAAAAAACCTGAAAATTATTTCCATTACACAAAGTATGTACTTTCTGACATGTACAGAGTTTTGTAACTAAAAGTTTGGTGAAATATTTTTTTTATACTGGTTGCTAAAGAAACCTATGGATATCAGCGAATTCACAATAAAGTAGAGCAACAATGATTAATATAACAAGAAAAGGCTTAAAAAAAATAATACAAAACGACGTTAAAGTAAAATATATTGCATTTCACAATGTCTTCCTGATACGCAGCAATTTCACTTTTACATCTTAATGATTTCATTTACCTGGAAATTTATATAAAATTTAGTTGATTAACAAACTCTGTGTTTTGTTTCTATTTTAAGCTAATTCAAATTGTTAATAATTTAAAACTTTTTTTCTTATCTTGATATACCGAATGCTTTCTAGAATTATGTGATTTTGCAATGACGGTGTTAATTCATTGTTATATTTGCAATTTTGTTTTATAAACCTGCCACTTTATTCATTGGCACGAATTCTTTAACTTTTATTCTTTTACTTCTTTCATTCATAAGATTGCCGATTAGGGAGATCACCATAAAGAGTTTACACGAACAAATTGATCCCCAAACCTATTTGTTGTTTTTAAAATCTGGTACTTGTTCTATCGCTTTCTTTTGCTGAACCGATAAATTATGGGAAGGTAAACAAGCTAATACAACACACGTACGTACATACATACATACATACATGAAGCTCCAATCGCTTCTCCTATAAACTAAAAGCGCATGCTCAGAACAAGCCTATTCCTTCAGACCATGTTCACCATTCCCATGTACCTCTCAACGAATCTGCTGGAAGCCAAAACTTTGCCCCTCTCATCTACAGTTTTCTTGTCAAGCGAAACCTGAAAAGTATATATCTTCAGCCCAATGTTGTTGTGTATTCAAACTCAACCTTCGTTATGTAGTGGGGATGAGGCTATTATGTTTTCTAAGCGACCTCTTCCTCTTCCGGTCACTTCAGCGTGCGATGACCGGCTAAATGGGACATTTCATTATCGAGTATGTCTTTATTATTCGTTTGAGACGGTGGAACAGAGATTCTCAATATGTTCAACTTCGTGGTCGCCTGAAGTAAGAATGTATTTACTTATCACACTTGGAAAGTTAAAACAAAACCATTTTAAAGTTTAAAATTTCCAAAACAATATGTACAGAAAACTTTTGTTGACATTGTTTTTCATTAATTGTAAATTATAAAAAAAAAGTTCTTTACTTTTCTCAAGCCTTAGATAAAATTTTCTTCACACTTAGAATATGTGTATCGTTTTATAATCTGTGCCACTGTTTGAGGCCTTTAATGATAATGATAATAATAATAATAATAATGGTTTCAAATTTTGCCACATGATAGCGAAATTAAGGCCAATAGGCCGAATATAGTTATCAGAGATTACCAAGAAAAAATTGTTTACTAATCGTTGTATCGATTTCAACAGATGACAATGTTTCTCTAAAAGAAACGAAGAAACTTTCAAAATACAAAGATCTAGAAATAGAGGTAATTCGAATGTGAGGCCTAAAAACAGAAATAATTACTATAGTAGGCGCATTAGGTATGATAAAAAAACAAAAGAAACATTCAGACAAATAACAAAAATATCAGGACTTACAAGTATATATAACATACCGAAAATAGCACTACTAAGCACCGCACACATCATACGTAAAACACTTTCAGTACAGTGAAAATAAGAACACTACAACAAACCACAGAGCTGCGCTCAGTAGTGGAGGGAAAGCAAGTGATAAAAATAAGACTACATAATAATAATAATAATAATAATATACCTTTGTCTGCAGATAGTACCATTACGCAAAAACTTTGTCACTGAGGAGCGCTGTTTTCTATTTTTTTTTTTCTGCGACAAACATAATTTCAGTGCCTACCACAATTGTATATTCTGCAAATTGCACGTCTTAATGCAATGAAAGTAGCCACGGTGTGCACATTTGCTTTAACTTCTTTGATATTGGGCAATTAATAAAGCCAGCAGTTCGTATTAACGGCGGTTTACAATGATATTCTCTATTGCATTGGCTGGTTTCATTACCTCGTCAAATATGATACTCCATATTTCCAAAATTCGTTGATGTATTTTCAGGACTACAGTGACCGTAAAAACGTCTATGTTCTATAAAAGGAACAACTATGTTGTTGCCAGAGCTGGTTGGAATAACAACCCAAATCTCCCTATAATTATATCGAACCGTCTTCGAAAATACAGAATGATAACAACCGGATTTACCTCGATTGTTGATATTTTAAATTAAAGCTGGCCTGGGTGAACAATAACAATAATAGCAACAACAACGATGACAACAGCAGCAACTGCAGTTCTGTGAGGATTTTTCAATATTTCCCTCTACTAAATGCAAAAGTTGAATGTACGTATTTTGAATTTAGCAATTTACACGAGATTTTTCTAATATTCTCATCTACCAGTTATTTTAGTGAAAGCGAGAGCGATCGAGAAATGCCAGTATCAAGCTTTCTATTGGGTTTCTCTCAAACTATTTGGGTTGTCCGGAAAGTTCGTGCCGATTTTTAAAGGAAAGAAAAAGGTTAATAAATACTTGCCATTACATTCTTAATCAACCAAATATGAACAATTTTGTTGTACAATGCGTATCCATCTTTCCTTTAACTTGAAAATAACCTCTTCCCAGAATTGAGGTGGTTTCATGGCAAATAAGTCGAAAGGTAAGCTACTATAAAACGGCACGAACTTGCCGGACAACCCAATATTTTCAATAACGCTCCATATTCGCTTCATGCTCGTCCATTTGCGCAAATTATTCCAAGTCATTTCATGGCGAAGAAGGAATTTTTTCGCTGAGTTATACAAGGTACCACATCGCAGAACTTTTCACCCTTCCAGTTGAGTTTTTCAAAGGAACTAGACTTTTGTTACTGCCGCGGATTGTGCTTCTTACTCGTTGGACGCAGCATTTAATCAATTGCAGTCGTTGTTCTAGGAAAATAACAAGTATATGACATTTGCGTAGTGGACGGAGAGATGATGCTTTTAATTATTATACACTGAAGTATTTTTTATATTTAGACTGTCCAGATGAGTTTTCACAATCTTTTAGTGAACAGGGTTATATTTTTGCTGAATCTTTTATAGACCCAAATGTCTTTAATATTTTACAGTTATTGCTTGACTATGTCACTGTTATTTTAAAGCAATTGAGTACATCTAATCTCGTTTATCGTTGATTCATTTATCGCTGATCCAACATAACATTTACCATATACGCTCAGTTGTGAATTATGTTACAGTTATCATGGATTGATCTGCGATAACACGGGTCACCGATCAGTCGAAGATTTTGCTTGTATCGCAAAATCGTGTCTCAGCGAATACTCAAATGTTCAGCTATTCAGAATGCACGGACTGTCACTTGTGTTTAAATGACCGTGCTGCGACGCTACGTATTTCTTATACGGACTTATAGTACGAGACCTGTGAATTGAAAATGTACGAAGGCGCCTGATCCTAACATCAAAAATAAAAACGCAGGAAAAAGTAGCGTTGATCAAGAACATACGTAAAGGTCAAAGCTTCGCTGCTGTGCGCCGTGATATTAGTACCGTTCGTTCCATTTACAAAGTGCGTGTAGATGATTCCCTTATTACGGATTCATTAATCGCTGATTTTTTTTTTCACCACACTCTCGCGATAAACGAAGATACATACAGTATTTTTAGTGCACGCCACTATTAACATATATTTAGTTTATTTCTAGGAATTTTACATTATTTTAATCTGATTTAATAACCGTAAAAATATATCAATCAACGATATAAAAGGTTAGAAAGTAAATGTGTGTATGTGTGTGCGCGTGACTGTGTAATGAAAGCATTTTCTGATTGATAGTGCATTTCAATCTATCAACTTAATGTAAAGTTTGCTGTGGGGAAGAAAAGTGATCTGACATTTGTATAGCTTGGGAAGAACGTTGAGGAGTTTTAAGGTCAGTTAATGAGAAGGCCGTTGGTGGTGGAAGGAAGTACAGAGGAATAAATTGGTGACTTAATGGATCGAGATAAAAGATTTTAGGCTTGGAGCGTGTGATCCTTAGATAGTTTGCAGTAAAGATTTATGTTGCCGAGCTGTTGGAGAGCTTCGTTTCTGCAGAAGTTTGTCAGCCAAATAACCATCACGTCACTTTCGTTGACTATTTTGATAGTAATGTCCCTTCGCCGACAGCGATATAGAAGTGCACTGAGCTTCCGATCTGGGATGTGTTATGGCTTTTAAGACGTCTTTTTGTAAGTTGTTATTTAGCCACAGGTCAATGATGATCGAGCAAAGCTCTGATGAAAGGCATTCGATCCGTTAATATCTCATCACAAGAACATTTATAGGCAGGGAGGAAAGCTTTATCAAGGACGACATTATCAAATGTGCGCCTTTCTCAATTTCTAAGACGGTATAGTTGAATTTGAGAGAGATTTGTCAGATGTTTCTCAAGGGGTCGAGTTGCGAAGTGGTTCCTTCCTTGACTCGAGAGGAACCTCCTTAATGATCAGCAGATTATCAGGGCACTACATCAGAAACAGATTACTGGAGTTGGACTATCGGAAGTCAGGTTCCCAAAATGAGCTATGGTATTTGAGGACTGTGAAACTTGGTGTCGAAAAGTAGAGAAATCGTTTAATCTGTTGATAAGTGAAGAAAGGCTAATACCCAATGCCGCTGCTTAGGATGGAGCGTTCGTCACTCGTATTCATCTAATTTATTTCTGAGATATAAATCTCGTAATTCTTATCTACATGTCCTCATTGCTGTCAGATGCTACACTCAAGCTTCCCTTCGATTAATAGTGAC
>NC_142936.1:67527798-67557798 GCF_046866305.1 Octopus bimaculoides | reverse complement strand
TCTGAATTATCTACTCTTGAATTAAAGTATAAGTGGCTGAATATTCCATAAATCCGTATAACCTTAAATTAATTATCAGGCAGAACAAGCGTAATACAACGTGTGACAAGGCTGCACTTTTTTGAAATACAGGTAAAATTCATCCGAGGGGCTTCTGTACAATTTTCACCAACTCAGTTTCTTTCACAAGGTATGAATCAGGCCAAAGCTATATAAAATGACATATACTCACCATACTGCTCACTATGATCGAACCCAAGACTTCATGGTTAGGAAGAGAACTTCTTACACATTTGGCAGCATTTCTATCTGTCTATCTACATACATGTGTGTGTGGGTGAGATGAAGAAAATACTGCAATTATAAATACCTAACTCCAGTCAGTTTCTGATTTTCTCTCCCGTTCCCCCACAAAAATAAACGAAATTAGACTTAAAAAGATATAATTAAAATTAAGCTTTATTTTGTCTTCTTCTGAATCACAGATGTTCAAAATACAAAAACGGAAAGAACGTTTATTTTTTAATTTTTTAAGCATAATAATTAAGAAATATTGGAGAAGAACTAAACACAAAGATAAAAACAGTGAAAATAAGAAAGAAAAACTAAATAAAAAAAAATTCGATGCTGAACCAAATCACAGAAGTTTGTGCGTAATTACCTCCCTTAAACTTCCGGTGTTGTTTCTTCGCCTTCCAAGGTCGAACGATTTGGCTGTCTTCTTGAAATACTTTATTTCTCAAAGAAAAGGAACTAACCATGAAAGTTCTAGACACAATTCATGCTTCAGATGTAAGTAAAATAACACATTTCCAATACATCTCTTTTGTATTATTATGTACATGGTAAAAATCATAAAATGTATTTTCAGCCACTAAGCTTATAGTCCTACCTAATCTTCTTTCGAAAGCTTGTTTATTTGTTCGTTTTAAGGTAATCAGACATTAATATATCATATTAACTACGTTTGCCTCACTATATAACAATGTTTACAATCTTAAAACGAAATAAATACCGAGTAAACAATATCATACGAGAAAAAAAATCGTTCTTTTTTTATTTTCTCATCTGAGGACACCCACTCCCATTTAACTCTTTTCCCTTCTTTATTTAATAAAATATAGACATTGAATTCTCTCATATTTCTTGAAAATATATAGTTATTCGATGTTTTTGTGTTTAAATGTTCACATTAGCTATATATATATATATATATATATATATAGATGTATATTTATTTGGTGTTTATATGAATCGCCACAATCCTCATCATTCCACAAACTATTTAAACAATAGTCTATCAGATAATAAAGTCTCGCTCGCATTGTTATAAATCTCTCCTGTTCATATAATAGTATTAAAATACACAATAAAGGTATTGTTATTTGAAAATTACTAAAATTTGTCGTTAATTTATAATTTTATTTTCTAAACACATTTCCAATAATTGGTATCAAAATAGACTCTTTACAGTCGATGACATTCTGACCTTGATCAAACACTTGTCTTAAATAATCTTATAACTTTGAAATTTTACCTGATTTCTCTACTTTACTTTAAACATTTCTAAATATTTATTTAACTATATGCTTTCTATATTTCTTCCAAAATATCTCTTTGATTTGTTTATGGTATTTTCTTTCATTATTTCACCGTATATCGAAAGCAGTGTCCTTTTTCTTTCTTTCAAAGGTAGTTCATAAACTCCTCGAATATTTTTTTTTAAGTAAATCTAGCCTTATCTGTTTCACAACAGAAATAAATATTATTAAATGTCATTTTATAAAATAGTAATTTTCTTTTCTTTACTAAACGAAATCTAGTTAGTACAGGTGTTTACTGTAAACTCAAAGGTTGTTTAGTCTAAGCTCCATGCTTGATTGAGCAAAGCTGTGGTCAAAGGCATTCCAGCCGTGACCTCAGTATTTTTTAAATTTAATCTAGAACAACGTGGAATGTGATTAGAGAGAGGTTTGACTGCTATTTCTAGCAGGTCGAGCGACACTAGAGATCAGTTCCTTACAGATAACGAACATATAATTTTGCAAACCTTATTTGTTTTTTTGTTTATTCGTTTACCGGAAGTGGGGCAGTATTGGCGAATACGGGTCCCATTCATTCATTGTCATCTACCTCAGTATCGAAGATAATACTGAAAAGATAACTGATTTCTTTATCAAGCACTTCCGTTCTCTACATGCAAAAGAAAACGTTTAACAGTTCGGCCAAATAATTCAATCTACATAAACTCAAAACTAACCTGTGTGTTGTATTATAAAAATCTCCGGCTAACTTTGAGTTTAGGTATATATATATCTGCAGAACTAATTATGAAACGAAAACAATCCAGGAAAATACAAAAATAGACTTGGGTATCCTGAGTAAGCGGAACGAATATGTAAATGCTTAACAAAGACACTTATTAAAATTAAATAAACTGTTTGATAACTCGTAAGTTATTTTCATTTCCATGTATTAAAAGATTGAACATTTTTAATAGCAGCAATAATATAATAATCATATTGCCACACTTACAATAATCATATTGCCACACTTTTATAAACATTACAAATTGGTTGTGCTATAAAATATCTTAATAGGAGAAGGATTACTAGAAAAACAAACCGACGCTTAACAACAACAAGAATGATAATGATTTCTTTTATTTGCCAAAGGAGCATTAGATGATGGAAACATTACAAGGACAGTTTACAATTTGTGTGTGTGTGTGTATGAGGGGTGGGGGTGTTGCATAAAAGCTGAGCAGAAGACAGGGATAGGAGGTGAAAATGAGATAAAACTGTACATAGTAGTATTCAAAATATGTGTACAAATTTATGGTGCAGTCCTCCTGATACAGGAAAACCTCCAAATAGGGCCAGTTAAGGACCACTGTTACCACCAAGGGTACAAGCACCAGTGTCTTCCGTTATAGTACTGATTTGGTACATAGGCTTTTTTTTTTTTCAGTTTCTATCATGTGCATTTCTTTGCTTTCACATCCTATAATGATTGTAGTCGAGTGATATCATCATAGTAATGTCATGCATTTTTAATTTTCCATGTAAAACATATCTGGCCTTGGGGAAATATTATTTTGCTTGAAAACAAGTGAGTTTTGGCACCAGGATGAACATCTGTATGTGTGTGTGTGTGTGGTAGTGTGTAGAATGGGGTGGATTGTGTCTCTCCTCCACCACTGCTTGACAACTGGTTAAAAGACAGTGCTCCACCATGGCCACAGTCTAACAACTGAAGCATGGAAAAAAAATATGAAAGATATATCATCATCATTGTCATTTAACATCCACTTTCTATGCTGGCATGGGTTGATATTTGTATAGAATTGTTTGTATTTAAATATTTATGTAAAAATGTATATATATAACTGTAGGTATAATATGTATGTATATACTTCGTTTCAGGAGCCAGAGGAAGAACCAGAAGCTGAAGAAGAAGAAGAAGAGGAAGAAGAATTAGAAGTAAGACTGTTTTCATTTTAATTAGAAAATGGGAGGAGGAGAAAACAATATACATTTTCTGTAATTTTAATTATAATTACAACATCAACTATTATTATTATTATTATGAAGGTGGTAAGCTGGCAGAATCATTAGTATGCTGGGTGAAATGCTTAGCCGTATTTTGTCTGCTGTTATGTTCTGAGTTCAAATTCCACTAAGGTCAACTTTGCCTGTCATCTTTTGGGTGTCAATAATTTGAGTACCAGTTGAGTACTGGGGTCGATGTGATTGGCTGTCCTTCTCCCCACAAAATCCAGGCCTTGTGCTTATAGTAGAAAGGATTATTATTATTATTAAGGTAGTGAACTGACAGAATTGTTAGCATGCTGGGAAAAATGTCTTTATGTTCTGAGTTCAAATTCCACCAAGGCTGACTTTCCCTCTCATCCGTTTGGGGTCGATAAAATAAGTACCAGTTGAAAACTGGGCTCCATGTAATCGACTCGTCCCCTCTCTCAAAATTGCTGCCCTTGTGGCACAATTTGAAACCATTATTATTATTATTATGAATTATTTGATGGTGACAATTCATACACTTCACTTTCAATGTTTTTATTTTAGTATTTGTTTTTATCGCCTAAAATCAGATTTCTTGTTAACCGTTTAGTGTATCTTGCCAAAAATATCCTGCTTGTTTTACATTCAAGCCAGCCAGATCATGTCTCTTACACCTACTCTACAATATCATTCTAAAAATATATAATCACATCATTGAAATCTCAATTCTACAAGATAATGCATGATTAATTCAAAACAATGAGACTCGTCTATTTAATGAAATACACACACACACACACACATACATATCTGTGTGCGGATGTAATATATATACATACATATATATATATATACACACGCACACACACACACACACACATATATATATGTCAATGTGAATACCCGTCAGAGTGTAAGTATCTTGAGAGAAAAGCTGAACATTAGAAGCATCAGTTGTGGCGTGCAAGAGAGACGATTGCGCTGGTATGGACATGTGGTGAGAATGGAGGAGGATAGCTGCGTGAAAAAGTGCCACACCCTAACAGTTGAGGGAACCCGTGGAAGAGGTAGGCCCAGGAAGACCTGGGCTGAGGTGGTGAGGCAAGACCTTCGTACATTGGGCCTCACCGAGGCGATGACTACGGACCGAGACCTTTGGAAATGGGCTGTGCGTGAGAAGACCCGGCAAGCCAAGTAAGATCGTTGCCAGTGCCCCTGGACTGGTTCTTGTGCGGGTGGCACATGAGATGCACCATTTTGAGCGTGGCCGTTGCCAGTACCGCCTGACTGGCTCCTGTAGGATTTTCGAGCGAGATCGTTGCCAGTGCCCCTGGACTGGCTTGTGCGGGTGGCACATAAAAGACACCATTTCGAGCGTGGCCGTTTTCGTGCAGGTGACACGTAAAAGCACCCACTACACTCTCTGAGTGGTTGGCGTTAGGAAGGGCATCCAGCTGTAGAAACTCTGCCAAATCAGACTGGAGCCTGGTGTTGCCATCCGGTTTCACCAGTCCTCAGTCAAATCGTCCAACCCATGCTAGCATGGAAAGCGGACGTTAAACGATGATGATGATGATATATGCACACACACACACACACACACACACACACATATATATATATATATATATATATATATATATATATATATATATATAAAAACAAATAGTAAATGAGTATATGCATACCGACATCCACCTGTATGTATAGGTGCATATCTGGGTACAGGATATTGCAAACAAAACAGAGACGAGAAAACACACAAGCCACATAGAGAACATTCTACTTCATCAGCTACCTCCGTTTTAACACCGGCGTTTCGAAGAGCTAGGCAGAACGCATCGTTAAAACAGCTCTTCCCATGGACCGCAAATTAAATTTGTATACACAAATTAAATCTTGCCATGGAGGAATGTCGTGGCAGACAAAAAACAAGACAGGAAAACAAACAGAAAAGGCTTTACGGCCAGACGAGAAAAATTGTTTGTGTATGAACGCTGTGAGGCATGAACTTGAAAGTAGGGACGAAATGGTTCGTGTGTTTGCTCGGCGACAGCCAAGGAATACACACATACATATATATATGCACACACACATATATATATATAGAGATTTCTTTCAGTTTATAGTAGAAGATACAGTAGAACTGAACCTGAAACCATGTGATTGAAAAGCAAACTTCTTAACTCCTACAGACATGTCTGTGCCAATATATATTCCTAATTACTCACGTCCAAGGCAGTTAATTGTCAGTAGCTAAAGAGAAAGCCTTTAGTTATGTCCCTTTGCAGTCTGACTTCACATCGTCTTAATGTTGACTACTATTCATCCTTCCAGAGTTGATAAAATACAAATACCTGTTAATTAACTGCAAGCTCTGGTTATAATATAACTGATTGTTCTCCACTTCTAATTTTTCTTTTAAAATGTGAAATCTTGACTGGTACTTTATTTTATCCACCTATGGGCAATGGAAAAACAAATTCAATCTCAATGAAATTTGAACTTGGAATGTAGTGAGCTGGAAGAAATACTACAAGGAAGGTTGTCCAGACTTACTAATAACTCCGCCAATTCACTGCCTTACATCATCATCATGATCATTATCAAGCACCTATTTTTCATGTTGGCCAGATGGCTTAATAGGATCTAAAGTTTTCGGAGGATAGTGTTGAGCTCCCATGTCTGTTTTGGCATGATTTCTATGGCTAGATGCTCTTCCTAGTGCCAGTAACTCTACTGAATGTACTGAGTATCTTTTTTTCTGTGACAATGATACTAGCGAGATTGCCAAATAACACAACTCAAATAAAAGAACACTTTCACTGAGTAGTGGTGTTGTAGAGACGGCAGTGGTTTTATACAAGAGTTGAGAACTTACAGAGAGACAAGCATGTGTCTTGCTATACAGGAGACATATGGTTACATCATCATCATACGGCTATTAATCCCTTTCCTGGCGACTTTTTTTTTGAGAAGACGTTTCATTTTCAGATGAATTTTTTTTATCAGACGAGCTTGCACTCTCATTTGATGTCTCCAAGCTTGGCCACCAGCTCGACCTTGGCATTGCAGACATAGCAGTTGGTGTCTTTCTCAACTACTCTCCACACATAGTAATCTATGGGATTACAACCGGGGGAATTAGGAGGCCAGAAATTGGAAATTCTTAAACAACCACTCTGACTCTTTCCTGAGATTTGGCAAGATGCCCAGTCCTGTTGCCACACATATGACCTTCCAGCAACAACTTTCTCTTAGTCACTGTTTGACCACAGTCTTCAACAGCTTCACATAGTTGTCTGAATTGAGCCTAAAGCCCGGTTCAATGATGCTGGGTGGCATAACGTCACCCTCACTGGAGAACACCTAAAGACCAACACAGTTTGGGTGAACTTGGTTTTCATGATGTCCGTGTCACGTCTTACAGCCTTTACAGTGTTCACAGAACATTGAGCAGCAGTCATTATGTTGGCGTTTTGATACCTGGCACAAATCATCCTGATCTGGGTAACCCTCAGTGTTCAGAAGGCTTTCAATCCTCCATGTCAGCTAAATGCTTCTCATCTACAACTTTAGTCTTTATGCTCTCCAATGCTGTTGACTGTTCACCAGTACATCAAGCTGTTCCTGAAAAAGAAAAAAAAAAGGAGACAAAATGTATTCAAATTTAGTCTGAAACCATATATATAATGATAGAGAATATGGAGACTGACACATTCTCAAAATCCAGTGAAGTCAACACAGAATTTCCCATCAGAACAATTTACACCTGAGTGACAACTCCTGGTAGTCATAGATGTTAAATACTATTTGATGTCGTTAGCTGTTACCCGGAATATAACTGAGAGCTACCATGGTATCCAGCCAGATAGTATGTCCCTCTAAACTCCTTTTAAGATATATATATATTCGCTATGATAGATCACTAACCACTACACATTCTTTATTTTCTCTCCTTGTTTCTTTCTGTGTTCTTTTCTGTTGAAGAGCGTAGGCTTGAAACGTTAAAGACTTTTCATTTCCTGAGTGTTAAACTAATACATCTGTTTGTTGTCTACACCACTTGTCTTTGTCTTGTTTTTTTGTGAATTCTCCCTATATATATATATATATATATATATATATATATATATATATATATATATATATATATTTCTTCATCGTTTAATGTCTGCTTTCCATGCTAGCATGGGTTGGACGGTTTGACTGAGGACTGGTGAACCAGATGGCTACACCAGACTCCAATCTGATTTGGCAGAGTTTCTACAGCAGGATGCCCTTCCTAACGTCAACCACTCCGAGAGTGTAGTGGGTGCTTTTACATGCCACCGGCACGAAGGCCAGTTAGGAGGTATTGGCAACGGCCACGTTCAAATTTTATGTGCCACCTGCACAAGGGCCAGTCCAGTGGTACTATTTAGCGTTAGGAAGGGCATCCAGCTGTAGAAACTCTGCCAAATTTAGATTGGAGCCTGGTGTTGCCATCCGGTTTCACCAGTCCTCAGTCAAGTCGTCCAACCCATGCTAGCATGGAAAGCGGACGTTAAACGATGATGATGATATATATATATATATATATATATATATATATATATATATACATACACACACACACACACATACATACACACCCACACATGTATGAGCATATATTAGTCATAGTTTATTTACTTCCCTTCGTCAACATTTGTTAGTTTCATGAATTAATTGTCTGCTTTCAGGATATCCACGACCATTTGCGTGCTAAATGTCGAGAGGATAATTGTTCAAAGTATCAGGAGAAGTTAGATACTTGTAATGATCGTGTGAATTCTCGCACTAAAACATCTGAAGACTGTACTGAAGAAATAATGGATTTATTTCATTGTGTTGATTATTGTGTAAGTAGGACATTATCTTTATACTCCTTGTTGCAGATTCGTTAGTGTTGTTGTTTTTGTTTAGTCTCAGAACAACCTTGATTGAAGAGACCATATCTTTGATTTGTAATCTGTGATTATTCATATTCTCGTTTTTTTATTTTTCTCTCTTTGTTTAGCTAGTTTATATCCTAAACCCTATTTTCCAATGTATCCTTCCCAATTTGCTTTTCTGTAAGTAGGGTGTAATTTGAGGGAGATTTGGCTTCTCCATCTAGTGGGGCAACCGACTCCTGGAGTTTCCTTGGTTCTTCATTACCTCATTTTGCTTATTCAACAACCAGAGTTGTTGAATTAGCTCTATTGGTAAAGTGCTGGAAAATATTACCTTGCACTATTTAGTTATGTCCCTTTACATCTTGAGTTCAAATCCCACTGAAGACAGCCTTATTTTTAATCTTCTTGGGACAATTAAAATAAGTATCAATCAAGAAGGGAATTGGTTAAGCTGTACCCTTCCTCCAGATTTGTAACTTTGGATGTGTATCACAAATCAGTTTTGTTGTAGGAATAATAAAACTTTTAGCTGTATTTCGTTTTTGTATTCCACGCCTCTACACCCTGACAAACATAGATGTTGTAGGAATAATTCTCAGATAAACTTGAAGTAGACCTAAAGAAAGAGTGTGTGTCATTGATGAGGTTGCAAATGACATTGAAATGGCTTTGACAAACAACTGATCGATTGTTTAACCAACAGGTTAAACAAACAATCAATTAGTTAGTTGCATAGATAACCAACCAGTTGACTGACAATAATGGAGTGAAATTGAAACAGTGCATGTGTTTATTATCATTGGCATAATGCCCCTCCCAATATACAAGATTTAGATATATTAGCATATTATTATAAGTGCTGAGCTCTAATTGTGAAGGGAACCTATGGAAGATGTGGGATGAAGTGGTGAGAAAGGATCTTTGGATGCTGGGCCTCACTGAGGAAATGACAAGTGACCGGGAGGTGTGAGAACTACGTTAGAGGTACACGTGTCTGTGGATTGCTCAGTCACTTGCATGTTAATTTCATGAGCAAGCTGTTCTGTGGATTGTATCAGCTGGGACCCATGTCATCGTAACCGACAGGGTGCGATTTATTTGTAGTGGAACAGCCTACTTCTCTCACTGGGGGGTGTCCTCCACAACAGCCAGCTATTTTGAGTGAAGTTCTATGTTCATGTATGTTTTGATATTTGTTATTATCATTAAGGTGACAATCTGACAAAATCGTTAGCACAATGGACAAAATACTTAGCTGCATTTCATCTGTCTTTATGTTCTGAGTTCAAATTCTGCTGAGGTTGAATTTGCCTTACATTCTTTTGCGAGCTGATGAAATATGTACTAGTTGAGCACTGAGGTTGATGTAATCAATTTCCCCATTCCTCAAAATTGCTGGCCTTGTGCCAAAATAAAAGATCTGCACTGAATTACACAAACACTTCTCTCTCTCCCTTATCATGAAAAATGTAGTGAACCAGTAAGGGAACCATTGGATACCTGCAACCAACAACACTGTTGCACTGTTGTTTATATAAAAGAAATGCACACTATGTTTCCCATCAGTCAAACACTAACATCATAACTAGATAACTGTAGACTTAGATAATCCTATAGAAATGCTATGGGTTATAGCTTGAGTGCCTTTCAACATAGGTCTGCCCTGTCAGAATTGATACAAAGTTAACTCTTTTGATACCAACCCACTCAGGACTGCCCCAAGTTTTATGATATAAGCTTCCTGATTTAGCCCTTTAGTATTTAAACTGGCCATATTCAGTACAAAATATTCTACTTGTTTTTTGTTCAAACTGGTCTGGTCCAGCCTCTTGCACCTATCCTATAATGTCATTCTGGAAATAACCAATTATCTTCAAAATCTCTAAGCTACATGATAAAACGTGAATAAATACACCTTACATTTGGTTGTAATCTGAATGCTAAATGGTTAAAGTAATTCAAATTAACATTTTCCATCAAAATTCTCTGTTAATTTGTTCTAAGCCCCAGCTCAATAATGACACTGTTATATTAGTGAATACTTCATTATTTTCAAAATTAATTGAGACAAAAGGCAGTGTATTTCAACATGAATATGATAAGTTAGATGAATGTAAAGATTATATGTTAAATGTATAATAGCAAACTTCTTACTAATGGTAATAATTGTGATATATTTACAATTTTTGTTATCTCTATTAATGTGCTGTTATTTATTCAATTTTTTTTTCCTTCTTTGTTTCCAGGCAGCAAAAACATTGTTTTCGAAGTTGAAATAATGAAGGAGTTCGTAGAGGCTTTTACAAAGCTGTAAATTTATTTAGATCAACAGACAATTTTTTTTGTAAATTCTTCATGTCTAAAATAAATTTTGTTTCATTGACTTGATCATATGAAGAAGAGTATTTTTTTTTATGGCTGGAATGTTTAAGATATTAATTAATGGCTGGTAAATTTTTAACTTTGTTGTTTGTGAAAAGAAATCTGTAATAGTCATGTGTTGAACTACATCTGCTATTCATCCTAACTTGTTGTATTCAGCAATACAATGATTTTAATGTTTGAATTAGTTGGTATGCTTCAGGTTATGAATTCATCTATTTTAACCATTTTTTTTTTATCTTCCATCATCATCATCATCATCATCATCATCATCATTTGTATGTCTATTTTTCATTTTTCTACGTTTGCATGATTTGTATGGATTTTCTCTGATACAGCATTTCCTCATTTGCTGTGATCCTTTGTCGTCTTTAACTTTCTGAAACTTTTAACCACTTCAGCCTTTCATCTCCTTCAGTCTTCTGCCTTTGCAGGCTCCTTCCATTTGGATCACTTACTACTTCTTTGTGTGTTGGCACTCCGTCGCTTACGACGTCAAGGGTTCCAGTTGATCCGATCAACAGAACAGCCTGCTCGTGAAATTAACGTGCAAGTGGATGAGTACTCCTACAGACACGCGTACCCGTAACGTAGTTCTCCAGGATATTCAGCGTGACACAGTGTGACAAGGCTGACCCTTTGAATTACAGGCACAACAGAAACAGGAAGTATGAGTGAGAGAAAGTTGTGGTGAAAGAGTACAGCAGGGTTCACCACCATCCCCTGCCGGAGCCTCGTGGAGCTTTTAGGTGTTTTCACTCAATAAACACTCACAACACCCGGTCTGGGAATCGAAACCACGATCGTATGACCGCGAGTCCGCTGCCCTAACCGCTGGGCCATTGCGCCTCCACTACTTCTTTACCCAACTGTCATCTTCAATACACATCACATGCTTGTACCAGCTCAGTCTTTTCTCTTGTTCACTGCATCTAATTCCTCTTGCATCTAGTTCTATTTTTCTCAGCACATTTGTGCATTATACATGCATACTAACATTACACTTTCTGTGGGACATGCTCATCTCATTTCTTTCCAGTCATTGCATTCAATGCCCATGTTTCATTACTATGCATTGTTATACTATGTACACAAGCATCATGCAATCTACCCTTTTACTAGAAGAAAGAACGTCAAAAACATTTACTTGTTGCCAGCAGAAGTAATAACTCCCTGAACTTCTTCCTCCTCCTCCTTACCCTGGCTTCTGTTTCCAGAACTATTCCCTCCACTACTAATTAGGTTTCCTTGGCAACAAACTGTCAACTACTTCTCGGGAGCCTTCCAGTTGTTTGAAAGGATTCATTTCAAGCATGCTTTTACTATGACCTATTCTTCCGCATCTGTTACAAAGTTCCCCTTTGTCAGCTTAGCTGTGATCTCGCTACATCATTGTGCGCTTATATTTTATATTAGGTATAACTATTTGGCATCCCTATTTACTATTTTCTTTTCCACTAATTGAGTATGACCATTTCCTAGATGGCATTAGAATCTTGTCTTTTTTCCTACTAAAACATTTGTTGTTGCTAGGTTTACTCTGAGACTTACCAATTCTATTTTTGCTTCCACATTTGGAATTATCTTTTTGAAAGCTTTAACAGGTTCACCTATGTGAACTTAGTCATCAGCATACAAGAGTTTCTGAGGAGAACTAGTCTTCTGTTAAGGCCTAGAGCACTATAATAAACATTAGGGAACTTAGAAAGGAGCCCTGATGGTCACCTATCTATATGCTAGATTCTTTGTTGAACTCATTGCTAACTCAGTCTTTTGCTGACATCATCCCTGTACACGGCTTCAATGCACATGAGATTCATTGGTACTTAGTTTTCTTAGTGACTACCAGACTACAAAGCATGATACCCTGTGAAAGGCCTTCTCTAGCTCAATGAATCCCTTACTTAATTTTTGAATAGTTGTATTATTAAGAAGAGGGTATTGGTGGTATTCTGTTATGACACAACCCCAAGTTGTATCTCATTTAAGTTGATTCTCTTCCTATTTGAAATTGATCCATTAGTTTTATAGCACTGTAGTTTCTTCTTTCTAAAACATTTGATTTGTCTTTGTAGTAGATAAAAGATGACATTGTTATGTCAGTCAATGGGTATGACACAACCCTATACTACTAAACTGACTGTGCAAGTGATAATCTTTCATGTTCTACTATCACATTTTCATCTCAGTAACTATCCCTGTGCTCTAGCTGCTTCCCTTGTCTTCATATCCTCACTCATGCTTTTGTCAATTTCAGTAACTCAGTAACAGTCCCTCTGTTGGTTTTACTTTGGTTAATCTCCATTCTGTCCCTTTCTCTTTCAACACTCTGCTTTCAGTGTTCCCTCATGACATTTCCATGCCTCCTTTTTCTTAATGTCTGCAATAGTTAGCATGCTGTTATGATTCAGCACACACTTTTCTCTGATTGCATTACAATTAGTGCTGAGATAATGTTTTACAATCCAAAATACTTCATGTCTCTTATTTTCTCATGGCAGAACATTGGTAAACCTCAAGTACTACATATATCTGACTTCTATGTTTTTTTTTTTTAGCTACCTGACTGCTCTTCACTCCCCCATCTTTCTTGCAGTCTTTCTTGGAATCTTTTAGAGCTTTTATAGCTTTATCTACTGTACCATTCCACTCCCATGTCACCTGCCTTGTTGGACCCTTACTCCATTGTTTCCAGGAGGTTGTCTTGTGCAAGCTCTCAATTGTCTTCTCTGTTATTTATTTCTATATCCACTTCATCACTACAGACATCAATTAGTATTTCTTTGAATCTGTGCATAGCTCAGTGACCTTTCAGACTCCATAGCTTCCTCTTCCCAATTATCATATGTTTCTGAGACATCTCTCTCTCTTATTTTGAGCCTATTGTTCACTAATCTATTTATATTCTTCATTGGGGAATGACTTAGTATTCATAATATGTTGCCTGTTCCATTTCCTGATGAGTATGAAGCCTACCTGGCCGACATTTATCTGAAGGTGGTTGGAATGTTTCCTGAAGTTAGTGCTGCATCACAGAAATCCAAGAGCCTTCATTCCTTTTTCATCCCTTCTACCACATCTGTTGCCTCCGTGTATATCAGAATAGTCATCATGGTGTAATCCAATATGTCCATTAAAGTCACCAGTTGTGATAAGGTAACTATCATCAGCAAGAGGAATTAACTTTCTTGACATCTGAAACTCTATTATTGAATACCAAAAATATTTGAGAAAATATAGTAAAGTAATTCTTAATTAGGTGTTAGTTTAAATTGTGGTCTGTCTGAATATTGAAGAAATGAAATATTGAAATGGGAATGATAGACTGGTGTTCCTGCATAAATAAAATAAACATGAAATAAAATAAAACAAAAACAAAAAAGAGCTTAAATGTAACCATGTAAACTAGGTACCATGTAACCAAGCAGTAACTACTTCGTGTGTGTGTGTGTGTCATCGATTGTATGAGGAGATGGCATTTATTGAGGCAAGTTTTCTATGGCCAGATACCTGATTTGTTGACAAACATTACCTGCTTCCAAGAAAGACTGGAAACGAATGATGTGGTTTGTATGAAGATTATTCATGTGTATTACTCTCCTGTGAAATCAAGAAAAGGAAACACAAGCAGGTGTACATATATAAACACTACACACACATTGTATGTATATAAACACGTAAATATGCATTTATGTATAATGTATGTAGTGCATATATAATGTCTAGTATGTGTAAAATATTCTTTACAAAGAATATTCTACTAACAAACTGCATCATTATTCATGTTCAGTGAAATATAATGAGAAAATTCTATGATGTATAGCTTGTTAATGTTTTATATCATCTTAAATAGTAAACAATAGCATCACTAGATAGCGTTTCCTGTAGGTCAGTTGCTGGTTCATTGCTTATCTGGTAACATGAATGAAAAGGGAATATCAAATTCGATGCAGAACAAATATCCTGAGGGACTTCATTTGTAAATAGTTATTTTTGTGTTTTCATTTTCTTACTGATCTTTACATACCCCTTTGCATATATATATATATATATGTATATATATATATATATATATATATGTATATATATATATATATAGGTTCAGATAAATATGCAGGAAACAAACTGGATATTGCTAAATCTAAAATGTTTGCTCTTTATTTATTAATGTATTATTATTACTAACGATCCAAAACTGTAAAATCCCCGGTTTCCAGTGTGTTATTGATTGAACAAACTGCAAAAAGAGTTTTTTTTAGCTTATTTAACAAAACAAGGTATTTACTTTGGGAGTACATTTAAACAAAAGACAGTCAAGCATGCTATTCAACCATTAATCAATAGTTAGCCAGTTTTGTAACTTTCAATTCAGAGTGAAGATGGGCGAGAAACAAACAGGATTAGTGAAGCTAAAATAATATTTATATTTTCTATTCATTTATTAACGAATTATTATTACTAACGATCTGAATATATGCGAAATCCCTAAGATTTCCAGTGTTTTATTGATTGAAAATCAACGGTAAAGATTTTTGCTTGTTCAAAAAGCAAGCTGTTTACTTAAGGTAGTTGCTGCCACCAGCCCGCCCTGTCACTAAAATCTAAATGCCAGCTAAACCATTAACATAACCAAAATCACAAACTTTGAAACTCATTAGTTCCCTTAGTAGCTAAGCTTTCTCTTTCACCATTGCTATATCATCATCATCATCATCATCATCATCGTTTAACGTCCGCTTTCCATGCTAGCATGGGTTGGACGATTTGACTGAGGACTGGTGAAACCGGATGGCAACACCAGGCTCCAGTCTGATTTGGCAGAGTTTCTACAGCTGGATACCCTTCCTAACGCCAACCACTCAGAGAGTGTAGTGGGTGCTTTTACGTGTCACCCGCACGAAAACGGCCACGCTCGAAATGGTGTCTTTTATGTGCCACCCGCACAAGCCAGTCCAGGGGCACTTGCAACGATCTCGCTCGAAAATCCTACAGGAGCCAGTCAGGCGGTACTGGCAACGGCCACGCTCAAAATGGTGCATCTCATGTGCCACCCGCACAAGAACCAGTCCAGGGGCACTGGCAACGATCTTACTTGGCTTGCCGGGTCTTCTCACGCACAGCCCATTTCCAAAGGTCTCGGTCCGTAGTCATCGCCTCGGTGAGGCCCAATGTACGAAGGTCTTGCCTCACCACCTCAGCCCAGGTCTTCCTGGGCCTACCTCTTCCACGGGTTCCCTCAACTGTTAGGGTGTGGCACTTTTTCACGCAGCTATCCTCCTCCATTCTCACCACATGTCCATACCAGCGCAATCGTCTCTCTTGCACGCCACAACTGATGCTTAGAGACGTCATTTTCAGATTATCCTTATAAAACTCACGTCATTTTCTGGCATATATAATAGAAGTAACCATACCTTGAAGTTTTGTGTTGCCACTGTGATCTTGTTGGTAGTTGTCTCTGTCCCAAACACCATGGAAAGATGTAGTCTTTCACCCATAATAATGAAAACCAGATTAAAAATATTGGGAACTGTGGTGAAAACATTGAACAGAAGGAATGAAGAATGGCAGTAAGTAAAGGAGACCTTTTCAATCCAATAGTAGGCAGCCTCACTTGTATTGATCGTGCAATACAATTGACACAGTTTATGAAGACTTGCAATGGGTGACGAGATACAGATCTGCTTATCTAATGCTGCATGGAAGAAAAAATGAAAAAAAAAAAATATGTGTACATGTATTACCCAAACATTTACCTTGGCCACAAATAACACAGACAGAAACGTTAAAATCAGTTCTCCCAAACTGACCATTATTAACTTCTGTAAATTAAAAATTCTACTGGTTCAATAAAATTGAACTGTAACTGTGCAGACCCTAATGTATATCCATTCCAATGCAACTGTTAAGTCGTAGTAAACACAAGTATTTGCGTCACTGTTAACGCCAAATCAGTTTCTTAATTATGCATAAGTTTAATGTCAAACTTTCAAAACAGATTCAGTCAGCAAATACACTCCTTATGAAATCCAGATAGGTTAAAAAAAATACATATCACCATTGTTGTATATCTGGTCTTTGAAGTATTCTAATACCCCTTACAATATCGCCTGGAAATCAATTTCAGCGTCTCGCCCATAAACGCACAACAGCAAACCTTTTCAGTTCTGATGTCTATGAAATCCTTTTCTCTAAACTTGTACATACAACATTCTCACTTGGTATCTTCATACTGGCATAAGATATTCAAAACTCAGAGATATAAAGTGTATTATTTGTTTCAAGCTGAAGCCAATTGCAATCAAAAGATGGGTTCAATATCATTAGGAAATATAGGATAACGTTACTTATTCATAGTATAGTGTGTGTTTATAGCTACTGGGAGTTTTTCATAAAATGTTTTCTAACAAGTGACACTATGGATTTTGTGACTCATACATACATACACACCCATCCATTAGACCCCACTCATCCCGCACACTAGCACTGACCACTTCCCTGCACCTACACCATCATCTGCACACATCAATGTCACCAGCTTCCTTCCATACACATGTGCACCTTCATTTTGGGATCACCTCTATTATCTCCCCTTCTTCTTAGCTCTCCTGTGACCCCTCTGTCCGGCATTCGCCATGATAGATTGCTAACCACTAAACCTTTTTTTTTATTTTCTCTCCCTGTTTATTTCTGTGTTCCTTTCGGTCGTAGAGCGTAGGCTCAAAACGTAAAAGACTTTCTCACTTCCCGAGCGTTAAACTATTACATCTGTTTGTTGTTTACACACCCGTCTTCGGCTTTTTTTTTTTTTTGAAAATTCTCACTATATATATATATATGTCAGTGAGCTTCTATACAGCTCTGGATAGGTGATCCAGGTCATGGGATACTGAAAAAAACTTGGCAGAAATACGTAGCGGTTGGCTATTGTAGAGTAAAGGAGGAGAGAGAACATTCTTAAAATTCAAAAAATCTCAACGAAGCTATAAACCGGGGCAATACTGTAGAGTTTCTGTTTTGAATTAACAGTGACATTGGAGTTGTTTACGACTTTAGGTAAATGTAAGTTTTTCGGGCGATAAGAATGGCACGTCTATATTTTGGATACGAATATCTTTCTCTTTGGTGCTAAAACTAGATGCTGACACGTTTGCTAAAAAGTTGCTATTAATTTCAGTAATGTGATGTTTATGTTACGAGAGTATATTCATGCGAAGGTTAACAGTGAGTTTGTATATTGTAAGTCATAGGCAGCATTATACTTGTGTGTGTGGCTGTGTATGTCTTATGCATATATCAATAGGTGTACAAACGAAAGAAAATAACACTTCACTTGAATAGATTTGTACGTATTAAATAACAGGTTGAATAACCTCTGCATAACGCAACCACTCACACACTGCCTCATACCAAGCATGTGTGCGTGCACATACATACATATACACGCATGCACACACACACACTATATATATATATATATATATATATATATACATACATAGCTGTAAGACTTTCTATTTATAAATGTTCTATAATGTACACAGCCTTTGTTTTTTTTTATCTCATTACGAAAAGTAAATCCTTATAAATACATGTATATACATTATATACACACACACACACACACACACACACACACACACACACACACACACACACACATATATATATACACTCATATATACATATGCATACATTATATATATTTACGTTAAATAAAAATGGTTAAGCTTTCACTTTTATATCATACTATGGAAGACTAGGGAATATTTTTTGTATGACTTAAAGGTTTGGTCGCTATTTAGTTACATATTTAGGAGTTGGTTATAGATTTATTTATTTACCCTATGTACAACAGTATCGGTAAATAGCTTCAATGTGTTTGAAAGTTGTGGTATGTTTGTTCCCAAACAACGCTTATTTTAGTACTGTTGACACCGCGGGATTGATGGTACTGCCCAGGTGTCGAAACCATAATGATATCCGTGGGACAGCTGATGATGGAGGTATGTTGGATTGTTAGTATGGCAGTTTTTGCATATGTGGAATAGTATGACAGCACACCCGTTTGATATATAGACATATGTATATGTATACACACACATATAAATCTACGTATATATATATATATATATATATATATATATATATATATATATATATACACACACACATATATATATGTATATTTTTTTCTTCTCATTTCTCTCAAACAATCTTCTCTCAACCTCTATTATAGACGCATACTCCCTCTGTCTCTTCACTTCTCTCCATCACGCCTTTTTTTCTTTCTCTTCACTTCTCTCCGTTACGCCGTCTTTCTTCTCTCAACCCATCAATCTTCCTAAATATATAGACACACACATACACTCTCTGTATCTCTGTTCCTCTCTTCACTCAGCCTCTCAATCTCTCTAAATATATAGACACACACTTTCTTTCTCTATTTCTGCTCTACCCTCCATCACTTTGATAGGTTTCGGCCAGTATAGGCCCAGGCTATGTCCAACTTAATAGTACCACCTGGTGAAGTCTTTTAGTCATATACAGGTCACCATGGAGAACTCAAGCAAAGAGTTATTATTGTTGGAGACATATCAGGGTGTAGGAGGTTGGTCCGGGATTTTTTAAAGAAATATGTCCAGTGAACCTTTGAATGGTATGGTATTAAGAGCTGGACCGGTTGAGGTAAAGCAGTTGTGACGTAATGTTGTTATGTGTCCCGAGTTCGATTTCTGTAGTGGGCGGATAGCACGGGCGCCAAGTCTTGAATGGATTTTAAAATTGATGCCAACATCAGTTGTGTAATATTGATGGAATATTTTCCACGTCACACAAATGATGTAGCGCTCCCGGCGACGTTGGAGAGAGAGTAGAGATTGAGTTTTTTAGTCGACCCCAATAGTCAATGCCTTTCATGCCGTCTATCTTTCTCGTTATTGACCTCTGGAGTGCTTCCACTTTCATAATGAGTTGCTTCGTATGGGGAGACCACAGTGGGTAGCAGTATTCAAGGTGGGGAAAAAGTAGAGTACAGAAGGATGTTGGTGTGGGCATTTCTAGACCGGAAAGTTCTCAGAATCCGGGAGCACATCTTGCGGGCCAAGTCAGTCTTGTTGTTTATGTGGGAATTCCAGCTTAGATTGTTATCAACGATAACTCCAGGGTCTTTGATGTTGTTGGATGACACTAGGGAGTCGTTCGAAGGAAGAGCATTTGGTAATTTCAAAGTGGATCAAATTAAACTTATCTTCATTCAGAAGCATATTGTTTTTTCCGCCCATTGGACAACAGCAAACAGATCCGAGTGAAGATATGTTCGGTGTCCCATAACGTTTATGACTTTCTAGCGTTTGGAATCATCTGCAAAGATTTTCAATGTAGACTGTTTGATGTAGATAATGAAGAGGAGTGGGCCCAACACAGTACTTTGTGGGACACGACTCCTGACTTTGGCTGAGCTGGATCGTATTCCCTCGAATACAACATGTTGAGTTCTGTTCGTCAGGAAACACTTTATCCACTGCAGCAGCTTTCCATGGATTCCAGTACTGGACAGTTTCTTCAGCAGGATTTTGTGATCCACTCTGTCAAATGCCTTACTGAAATCAAGGTATATGACGTCAGTGTTGGAAACTTCTCCTAACGCTTTTAAGATGTCATCAAAATGGTGCAGAAACTGCGACAGGCAGTCCCGACCATCACGGAAACCATACTGGTTGGGGTTCAGCAGATTGTTGTCTTCAAGGAAGTGAGTTATTCGCGATCTCACCACCCTCTGAAATACTTTAATGCTACGAGCGGTGAGTGAAATCGGGCGGTAGCTCACAGTGTGTGTGTATATATATATATTATGCATGTATATATATGCATATATATATATACATGTATGCATAAATATATGTATATATACATACATACATACACACACACACACACACACACACACACACACACACACACACACACACACACATATATATATATATATATATATATATATATATGAATATATATCTATATATAGGTATATATATGTGTGTGTGTTTATTTCATTTTAAGTATTTATTAGTCTTTTTTATTTAGCTTGTAGTTGTATTCATGTTGATTGATGTAAGCCCTATTTTTTAAAAAAATGCTATTATGATGACTTTTTATCTTTTATCTTTTATTTTCTAAAATCTTATAAACCAACATCAATAACTAGTGAAACTTTTAATCTATCTGCATATGGACCTAAAAACCCCCACGTGTGTATATATATATTTATGTATCCATATATCCATATTATCCACAAATCTTATAATTCTCTAGTAAAACAAATGATAATTTTTTCATCATAATAAAACCCTAGAGAAAAATATTTAACCACGCAAACAAAGGGAGATTACTAGTTATTACAATTATTCTTTAGAGAAATCTAACGGATTATGAAAACTTCCTCACATTTTAAAAACTTTTTTCGCATAAAAATGTAAATTCCTCTTTCAAGTAAGTGCATTATAATTTTTTATATACCAAATACTTTTTCTTTGAACAATGGAAAGTATAACTTATTCTATTGAAATGCTAAATTACATTAGTTATTTTAACTTTTCTCCGGAATACATTCTAAAATGATATCGTAGTATATAATAGAAAATGACTTTTCCCTTTTTTCTCTTTTATTTCTTAATCTTTTTTGTATTATATACCCCACATAAAAAATTATGGATGCTCCTTCTTCCACTTTTCTCCCATTCTGTCACATTTCGTTATCCACCCCCTCTAATTTTTCTCTCTATATTCTTACTTAATTTTTTTCGCATAAATATTTAAATTCCTCTCCGAAGTATGTAAGCAATAACTTTTCTCTGAATAATAGAATGTATACGTGAGTACATTGAAATGCTAAATAATTGATAACTATTTTGATGTACAATATCGAATTAGCTTTCTTTTTTACTTCCCAAATCATTTATGTTTATTCTTTCCCCCTCAAAAATCTATTTCATCTCTCAATTAGTCTTCAATACCCTTAACAGCACATATTCTACCCTTAACAACACATATTCATATTCAATATCCTTAACAGCACATATTCATATTCAATATCCTTAACAGCACATATTCTAACTACTATATGTCCCTTACCACTTATAGGTCTATTTTTCAAATACATTATAGTATTTTAGCAAGATTTCATTAGATAATATCTCCCCACACGACCTCAGCGTTCTGATAAATTATTGTTTACGTTATTTGAATATTCGAAAATGCAGTCCTCATCGTAGCTATTTCCTTGCTCCCCACTAGAAAGTGAATATCCTCCCTGATGATATCCGGATATAATGTGGAGTTATAATACATCTAACATCATTTGAATGGTGATGATCTGAACCTAATGGCCGGATTGAAACATATGTAGGATACTTTTAGGTATATTTCTTTTGTTCATACTGTTCCTTTTAATGTCAAATCTTATATGCGTTACTTTTTTTATTGAGATACAAATAAAATTAACTAAGTATCCACTAAATTTTCGTTAATTAACTTTACACATTATTGGACAGTTTATCCATATACACTGCGGAACTTTCAATATATTTGATAACACCAGTTGATATCCCCTGATTTGAGATCGTGTGCTGGAACGAAAATAATTGCAGCGTGGAAGGTGTTTATAAGCCATTTAAGAAACACAAAAAAACCGTTAGATTCACTTCAACATTTAAATTTAATTTGCCAAAATATTTTCGTCGCTTTGAGACCGTGACCTGTTCACTGACAAAATTCCGTGCTGCATTTGAAAATTAAATTTAAATGTTGAAGTGAATCTAATGATTTTTGTGTGTTTCTTAAATGGCTTATAAACACCTTCCTTCCACGCTATTGTTTTTTTTATACCGTTTATTTATATATAAATACAAATAAGAAATGGAAAACAATACAATAAATTAAACAATTATAAATTTAATTTAATTTAGATATTTTATACAAACAAATGACTCATCTCATAAATTTCAGCTGTTTCCGCTTCATTAATTGTTATTGATGCAGGTAACATAAACCAGTAAATTCTTCGGATATTTAAAATCCCTTAAGTGAATTTTACACTTAGGTAATTTGTTATATATAATCATATGTATGTATGTATGTATGTAAGTATAATTTTTTCTCGAGTCCATTTCAATATGGCTGCTTTCACAGATGTCATATAACCATACTATCGGATTACCCTGGGAGATGGAATTAACAGATGGTAGCCAACAACAAAGAGAAGTATAGGTGCTTTTAAGAGCGCATTCTGTGGCTTTTGCCCAGACAAAACTAAACGGATATATATATATATATATATATATATATATATATATATATATATTTATTTATTTATATAAGTTAAAAAACATTTAATAAATGCTCAAAGAAATGGAAAAACAGACAAAGAAGGTCGCCAACTTCTCATCAGTTACCGGCCAGAAGGTCAAACGCAAATATATTTACCCCACCCCCAAGTTTACCCACTCTCAAGTGAAGTTTATCCCCAAAATGTGGTCTACTCGCAAAGCTGAACCTACACATCAGAGTTAAGTCTAAGTTTACGCACCAAGGTTAAGTTCAATCGCAAAGCTAAGTCTACCCCACAAAGTAAATCTACCTCTAAAGTTGACTTTTCCCTAAAATTATGCCTGCCCTCGAAGTTACGTCTTCTCATCATAGTTAAGTTTGCCACTCAAGGTTTAGTCCACTATCTTTCTTCAGAATACCTGAGGCGGTCGGTGGTTGTTGTCTTCGAGTGAATTTGGAGTTATTGAATGGTATCTAACCACTAGTTTTGACTTGAAAACTTAACCTGCATTTTCTCCATACATAATGAATCAAACGACGCAAGTCTATATCCAGAATTAGATTTTTCTTATTATTTTTACCAATGTAGATTTTTGGAGGCATTCTTTTCTTAAATAATCCGATTTCTTCCTTAGATATTTTTTCAATATATCTCTTCAATAGTTTTCTAAAAAAAAAAAATTAAAAAAAACTCCGGATATTTTGCTGCAACTTCAACAGCACTTTGATTCGACACAAATCCTATCTTAATGCAGAAGAATTCTATTCTTAAATCGATCGAGGCTGCTAGCACATGCATTAAATGTTTCTTCGATGCTGGTTTGCCTGTCATTTATTTGGCACAAGCGATGAAAGTGGTTTATTTGGAACTAGTTCTACAGTAAAGCTGTATCCAGGATTTATGCTCGAGGTTCACAATAGCGTCCATCAAGGACGAGTGGTATCATCTTCTCAAGACAGACATTTTGATCACTTAATTTAGCCTAAAATATGCACAATCATCTCCCGCAATACTATAACGTACATGTTCGTATCCAAGGCGTTAAAATAATCCTTGGATATCACGCCATTATATGAATGTAATATTCACAACACTTCCTGCTTTTGATAAAGATCTGAGCCATAGCCTTCCCCCATATTAAGTGCATGCGTGTTCGTAGCTTCACAACCTGCAATCACAAACATCTAGAAATACCTGTACTCAGCGAAGGAGCAAAAAACTTTTATGAGTGCTTCACTTACGTGTGCAAGTCTTAGCCGCTGGTCCACATAATACATACATACATACATACATACATACATACATACATACATACATACATACTTACTTACATGCATACATACATACATACATACATACATACATGCATGCATACACACATACATACATACATACATACATACATACATACTTACTTACATGCATACATACATACATACATACATACATACATGCATGCATACACACACACATACATACATACATATGATATACTAGCAAAGCACCCCGGTGTTGCCCGGGTGTTACGATCTACAGCTACATGGTATCATTTGTTCCCTTCTTACGAGCAGAATCGGCACACGAGGAGTATGAATCAAACAAATCTTCTTTATGAACATTTTTTTCGGTCATTTTCTGATGAACAACGCCTTATTTCCGTCTACCAAATTCAGTCACAAGACGGTGATTGGCCTGGGATTATAGTTGAAAACAATTCCTCAAGGCTCTATGCAGAGGGATTGAACGTGGAACCATATGGCTAGGAAACAATCTTTTCAACCACACAGTCATTCTTGCACCTAATATGTGTGTGTGTGTTTACATTTTTGTTAAATCCAGTTTTTTTTTGTCTCACTGTTCCAAAGTTAGCAGTTCATCAAGCAGAGTTCTATAAAATAAATGTCAGATTGAAATATGTACTGAGGTCAGTATGATGAATTAAACTTTTGAAGGTGATACCGATCATGGCGGCAGTCGAATGACGAAACCCAGTAAAATAATGTTTAAAAACTTAATGGCTTCAAATTTTAGGTAATGGAGTGCGAACCAGGAGATAATGAGTTCAAAACTTCGTATTGAACTTCCACTCTATACGATAATACTATATGTACATCTCAGTGTGCTTGACTTCCAAAAATTAACAATTGTAATTTGAAGTTGAATGGTTAGCAGTAAGAAAGATGTTAAGATTTCTTTAAAAATTATTGTGCAAAATTTTTGAGCAAAAGTATTTTTTTCACCACAAGAAAACTCATGCGCGCGCGCACACACACACACACACAGAGGTGTCTCTGTGGTAACTTGAGCTACTACAAATAGCAGCCAAATCTCTCTTAAAACACACCCTTTCATCAACAGAAATACACAGATTTACAGTATTTCAGGAAAAAAACAACAAAAAACTATGCGATGGCTCTGCTACAGCAGAGGCAACTCTGGGCTAAACGAAACACAGACAAAAATACTTCACATTAAAAGATTATCTACAAAATATTACTAATAAAGTTGGCGGTATATCTTTTAAGTTTCATTCCCTGGTAAAACTCCATGTATTTTAAAATTGTTTAGACAGGGGTTGTCATCCTTAGCCAAAGACCACAAAATTCTGCGACTCGATCTCGTTTTCAAGGTTATTTTTGTTTAAAAAAGAGTTGTTGCGCAAAGCCGAAAGATTACTGAAGCGTTTGATACCCCATATGTCAAAATCGGCAGTTCAGTTTTCGAATCCATAAGGAACACACACACACACACACACACACGCACACACACACACACACACACACACACACACACACACACACACACACACACACACACACACACACACACACACACACTCTCACTCAATTTATTAATTGTAATTTTTATTAAAAAAATAAATAAATGAAATAATAAAATGGATATGAGAGGAAGGGTTTTAGTATGAGGTTTTATTTAAAATTCGATAGAGACTCCAGATGTCGCCACTACCTTCTTGAGTCGCCCCGGAATTGCATCAACTGATTTCATTAAGAACTCTGGTGAGATGGAAGACATATAATTTCTCGTATCCGCCTTTCAAGTACTTCCAAAGTCTCAGGTTTGGTAAAGTAGTCTTGTTTCTTTAACCAACCCCAAAGAAAGAAATCACAGGGCATTACGTTGGGACTCTTGACCGGCCACTAATGCGGACTCCGACGAACCATCCATCTCTCGGGGAAGTGGGCATTCAGCAATTCAAGAATGACAATAGTAATACGATTACAGATTAAATTCGCATGCTACATAAACAAACACAAAAAAAATTTGAAAAAGAAAATTACAATTAATAAATAATTTATTAGTATTTTAAAATAAGGAGTTACTTTTCAATTACCTTGTATATACAACATATGTAGATTTGTGTATATGTGTGTGTAAAAATATATTATAAATACCACGCACACACATGCGCACTCACAAACTCGCACACCCACGCGCGAGCGCGCACCCCCCACACATACGCACACGTACACGAATCTCCGAATTGAGCTATATGATATCACCAACAACCTGTTAAATGTCGGCAATACTGGATATTAACGTTCCAAATTGATTGCGAAGTACTTTCATTATCGGATATCGTTCTTTTTCTTAAGTGCACTTGCCATTTCTGAAAATATAAACACACGTACACACGCATACGGGCACATACACACGCACACACACACGCACACACTCGCACACACACACACACACACTCGCACACATGTATATATATATATATATATATATATATATATATATATATATATATATACACACATATACACACATATATATATTGAAGTATCGATTGTTCGTGCCCGGCAATAGAACCACAGATATATTTGAAATTTAACTGTAAAATATTTTATACAGAGAATAGCAAATCAATGAATATTAGGGAAAAAAAAGTAGTTCTATTCAATACAAAGAAAAAAAAAATGAATATTGTATTTTCAATTTAAGAAATGCAAATCAATGATATATACAAACAAAGAATATATTGTTCCCTTATAACAATAATAATGTTTTTAAATGCTCTATCACCATCATATCCATCTCTTATTGTGGCATATTCTCATAAATACTTTCAAGTAGATATTCAATAGCTATTCTAATGGTCCATTGATCTGCTTCAATTTTTTTTATATAGGCTTGAAAAAGGACTCAATACGTTCCATGTGTGCATGAGGATTAGTGGGCTTGGCAAAATTCCTGTTGTGTTTTGCAATTTAATGATCTGATGCATGTGATCACAACTCTATATCTTTATAGTTAAAGTAGGAAAGAATTAAATGAGATTGAAAGTGTTTAAAGAACGAATACACTCATTATTGAAAGCCTTTGTTAATTTGATACTCTAACTTTCAGCATCACTGAAAGTTTCATTAAGTTCAACTTTAGTTATAATGAATGAAGAAACATAAGCATAAGTACTTCTATTCTTTTAATATTGATTAAAAAGTTTTTAAAGAGTATAAACATTTTTACAAGACTTCTGGGTTCAGTCCCACTGCGAGGAAACTTGGGAAAGTGTCTTTTACTATAGCCTTGGACCGACCAAAGCCTTGTTAGTGGATTTGGTAGACGGAAACTGAAAGAAGCCCGTTGTATATATATATATATATATATATATATATACATACATGTGAGTATGTGTGTGTGTATCTTAGTACCTGTGTTCGTCTACCCCACTGCTTGACAATCAGTGGCAGTGTGATTACGTCCCTGTAACTTAGCGGTTTGGCAAAAGAGACCGATAGACTAAGTACTAGACATTAAACAATAAGTCCTAGGGTCGATTTATTCGACTAAAACCCTTCAAGGCGGTGCCCCAGCAAGGCCACAGTCAGACGACTGAAACACGTGAAAGATGAAAGATACTTATTGCAGTAATACTTTCCCAATGGTTTCTTAGATTTCGCGAGACCCAGCAATGATTTATGTCGTTAAGTATCAATGAATATAAAGCACCGAAGAATTCTTCTGAAGAATGTCTAATATAAAATTTTGACGTTTTTATTGTTTGTGTGAAAGTGGGAAAATTAAAGAAAGATTGAAGTTTAAGGACTAATTTAGTAGGGAGACAAATGCTCTTTTTACAGAACTTGAGGTGTCAGATGGTGTGGTAAATAAGGAGAAAAGTAATAAAGTTAGACAGGAAGATAAATTGTCACAACACCTCAAATAGCGATATAGAAAGACACAAGTACGGCATATTGATATAGTGGAATAAATAGGAACAATAAATCAAAAATCTATACAGATATACTATATAGCTGCAATGACAGCTTAAGCATTGTATAAGGGACTGAGGTGGATAGGAAAGCGGTTTTGATCGTCTAAACCTTTGAAAGCTGTGCTCTACTTAGCATGGTCGAAGCTCAACGACTGGAACCAGTTAGTAAAAGTGAAACAGATAATATGATTTCAGTATGGCTTCTACGAACCACTTGATGTTATACTTACATCCGCAATCAATTTGCTACGCTAGTATCCAACATCGATAACATTTTAAAGGGTTGCCGATATCTTAGCTGATTTAGGAGTTTCTGCTCTACATGTATGCATGTCTGTGTGCATACGTACATACACATATGTATGTTTCTCTCTGCCTCTGTTTCTGTCTGTCTGTCTGTCTATCTGTCTCTCATATATATATGTGTGTGTGTGTGTGTGTAAATTTATATTCAGGGCAAGCGAATAAGTATACGGGCCAAGCCACATGCTGAAAGAAGGACGCCAAATATCACTAAACTACCGTAAAATATCACAATAAACACTCTCTTAACTTGGGCAAATAAACGAAAAAGTTTCATGACAAAGTTCAATTACATATCAATTGATTTCAGGATTAAGGGGAAACCCCTTTTTTTCTTCGTCAGTGTAGTACAACCAAATGTGTATATATATATATATATATATATATATATATATATATATATATAAATATATACATCAAGCACATGGTTCTGGGTTCATTCCCACTGCGTGGCACCTTGGGCAAGTGTTTTCTACTGTAGCCTCGGGCCGACCAAAGCCTTGAGTGGATTTGGTAGACGGAAACTGAAAGAAGCCCGTCGTATATATATATATATATATATATATATATATATATATATATATATATATATATATATATATATATATATATATATGTGTGTGTGTGTGTGTGTGTGTGTGTGTATATGTTTGTGTGTCTGTGTTTGTCCCCCCCAGCATTACTTGACAACCGATGGTGGTGTGTTTACGTCCCCGTAACTTAGCGCTTCGGCAAAAGAGACCGATAGAATAAGTACTAGGCTTCCAAAGAATAAGTCCTGGGGTCGATTTGCTCGACTAAAAGGCGGTGCTCCAGCAGTAAAAGAGAGACAGAAGCAGCATTAATAGCGAAAGGTAATATTTATTCTCACTTAAGCGTGGATGTTCTTTTAGAACAAAATGTACTGCGGTAATTGCTATGAAAGGTACCTTCGTAATGGCTTTTGGTGCAAAACGCATTCTTGTTTATATCTCTAGCGGCAAGATAAATCTTCGCCACCTTCACCGGCGAAATCACCCGATGACATTATCTCGACCTTCCATTGTCTTGTAATGATGGACGCTCGACCGCTAGAGAGATGAATCGCTGTAACTCTAGTGGTCGAGCGTCCATCATTGGCAAGTTCCAAGAAATTTTGAAATCATGTGATCTGTGGGTCTCGGTGCTGGAAATGGTAGGAATTTAACTCCCCGCTAGCGATATAAACAAGGGTGCATTTTGCACCAAAAGCTAATGTGAGAGTTTATTTCATGGTAACTACTGCAGCATAGTTTGTTCTAACGGAACATCCAAGTTTAAGTGGAG
>NC_142936.1:67447798-67522798 GCF_046866305.1 Octopus bimaculoides | reverse complement strand
AAATTTTAACTTTATACAATATAACATAGTTTCCCATGATAAAATTTCCCCTGTATTATCATCATTGGTTTACTAGAGTCTTGCCCCTTTAACTGAGAGTTAACATCTTGATTTAAGGTGTCCTTTACCAAATCTCATTGACTGTACCAACTATGATTTTCGTCGACACTATCAGCTCCCTTCCTAACAGACACTGCTCCTTGTTCCTTGGCCTTAGATTTTTGATATACAAAGATTTGATAAACAAGACTATAGATTAAAACTGATCAACCTCCATCTGATGCGCTACATCATAGACAGGGTAGTTAAGGAACCTGGAATGGGTGGGGCCCTGACCAACTTGGATCAATCCAAAGCTTTCGATAGGATAGACAATCGATACTTGGAGGCTGTCCTAATAGCGGCTGGTTTCGGTCCCTCTTCCGAGGCTGAATAGCTGCTTTGTACAGAGGCATCCGTTCGATAATTTGAGTAAATGGACATCTATCGAGACCTTTGACATTGCATGTTCGGTCCGTCAGGGATGCCCCCTTTCGTCGCTTCTGTACGTATTGACTCTCGAGCCACTACTGCAGAAGCTGGCGACGCTGAGGGGCATCCCGCGAGAATTGGGATGCGGGACGAGCGTGTCTGCATACGCGGACGACGTCACCGTCATAGTGTCTATTCAGATGCACATCTATCTATCTATGTCTGTCTGTCTGTCTGTCTCTCTCCCACTCTCTCTCATTATCTATCTCAGTATATATCTACCTATCTATCTATATGTATACGCATGAGTGCACATACGTGTGTGTATGTTTGTATACGGCACGTTCTTGTGAGAAAGGAAGTATGCACATTGAAATAAAAATCCAGTACCTTTGGTGTAAGCAGTTGGCTTTGGAAAGGTCTTGTAACTTAGTTGTTGGGTAAAATATGGTTAGTTGAGCTTGCTGTGGTTCTTGTGTGACCTCAGTCGCAGCTGTCCTAGTTGGAGGTGTGATCGTTGTTCTGCTTAGCAGTATCTGAGCTGATGATTTCTCAGTTAATCTGATATCCTCGTTTGCAGGGCTGCTGTCCATCACTGCTTTTTCGGTTGAGAATCAACTAGCAAAACTATTTCTCGGTGTTACGGCGGCATGCCATGTCACACTTGGCTGGACTGTATGTCCAATAACTACACCGAGTTCCTCTACATCATAGACCAGAGACGCCTGTTAATATAGCATCGGTCTACTAGAGATACGTTAGAACAGTTGAAGAAGTAGTCTCTTTTTGTACAAGTTTGGATGACTAGATCAACGAGATGGCTTTCGTGCTTATTAGTGTAGGAAGTGATGACATTTGCTCAGCTGCTGACCCTTGTGTCTCTCAACAGATTAACTAAATGGTGCAATAATTGACTCGAAAAGTGATGTCATAAGAGCGGCTCACAACGAAATCAAACTGTAAATCTGTGCATCATACTATGAATATAGCAGCATGAAACTTTCGCTGCAGATGTGTTTAGATTTTAGCAACAGAGGCCAATAAAGAAAATGAGATGACAGCTAGATTCGAGGAGTTTTACAGCGTTATGCTGACATAGATTCAATGTAAGCGCGAATTAGATTATATATTTCGGATTACCAACTGATATTTCTCTCCATAAGAAAAAACAAAAAACAAAAACAAAAAACAGAAAGAAAATGTATTGCATCAGCTAGTGTGTATAAACTTTCAATTTATATATGCTTCAGCATGTATTTGTAGTGACTCCTTCGTTAATACCGGAGACTATAGTACAAGTTTCTAAAATTCCAGGTAACAGAACTTACGAAAAAAACATCGCTTCAAAGAAATAACAAATGTATGCTTCTAGAACAGAGAGAGCTTTATGAAAGACTGTTAAGTCGCTACATCAATTTAGTTCAAGACATGACAGAAAGTGTGAGGTTTGTCACAAGCCTAATGAAAAGGATTCCTCTTTCCACTCTCTCCCTCTTTCAATGTATGTATGTATGTATATATATATATATATATATATATATATATATATGTATCAATATATACATACATACATATATATATATCTACCAATGTATATATACATACACACGCATATATATATATATATATATATATATATATATATATATATATATATATATATATATATATATATATATATATATATATATATATATATATATATATACATATGTATACACACATAGACACATAGACACATAGACACATACACATACTTATATATATATTTTTTATGTTCAGTTATAAGAAAAGCAATTTTACATTAACCTGAAGGATTACCGCATACTTTTGCAGAATACAAATGTCTTCTTTAAATAGAATAGTAGTGACAGTGAATTCGAAGTTTCGGCCAGCTAAGTCATATAAACAGGTACACTGATGGATAGATAGATAGGCGCGTGCGCTCCCCCAAACACACATCCACACACACACACACACACACGATAGCAAAACACGATTTCAAGGAACCGCATGTAAAGAAAAACTGAAGAATTTTAGAGCTTAGTATTCACTGAAAGTTCACATTCGGATTGTTTTTAACAAAGATTCCTTAGCGAATATATTAAAGCAAATTATCGATTACTTTTATGCAGGTGATACTAGTGTTGTCATTGTTGATGTAACAATCAGATTATCATAAAAAGCGTCGCCATCATTGATCGCTTCGACATATTACATCATTCACCGCGGGAGAAATATATATATTTTCTGAAAGAATATATATATCAGTAAAATTATCTGCGTATTCTTTTAGATTTCGGTGCCTCGGTGGCGACGATGGTAATATGTTACACGTTAATATCCAATTTTTGGTTTTCGAAAACCATGTAAACCATGTTGGGTTGGAAATAGTAGATCTTCCAGATGCAAGCCTTGATGTATTTAAGTTTCATGTTCTGAGTTCGAATCGTGCTCGGGTTTATTTTAATGTTCACCGAGTTTCATAAAATAACCAACACTACTGCTGCTGCTGCTACTGCCGTTGCTGTTACGACATGAACGACTACTACTACTACTACTACTACTACTACTACTACTACTACTACTACAACTGCTACTGCTACTGTTACAGAATGAACAACAACAGCAACTACTACTACTACTACTACTTCTGCTGCTGCTGCTACTACTACTACTACTACTACTACTACTACTACTACTACAACATAAGCTGCTGCTGCTATCGTTACTACTACTACTACTACTACTACTACTACTACTACTACTACTACTACTACAACATAAGCTGCTGCTGCTATCGTTACTACTACTACTACTACTACTACTACTACTACTACTACTACTACTACTACTGCTGTACTGAGGTTGAGTTAATCAGCTGTATCCCTTTCTTTACAGATTTCCAGCTCTGTGTCTGTGGGCAGCGGAGGCTACCCAAGGTCATTATAAGCTGAAACTGACCTATACAAGGGTTTACAACTACGATCATTAAGTTGTCCTCGCGAGCATTGCAGGGCTACATTAATAAATGCTTCCTTTAAACTTTTAGGTGGTTGGGCACGATTTGAAAAAGATTTAGTTCTAGTCTCTCGCAAGTCTAGATACCATGTAGAAACTCCTTCGATGGCTGTAGAATATCATGGTTTTAAATGTGGCGAGTTGGCAGACTCGTTAGCACGCCGGGCAAAGTGCGCAGCAGCATTCCATCCATCTTTGTGTTCTGAGTTCAAATTCCGCCGAGGTCGACTTTGCCTTTTATCCTTTCGGGATCGATAAGATAAGTACCGCTCGAGCACTGGGATATATGTAATCGACTAGTTTCTCCACACCCACCCACAAAATTTCAGGCCTTGTGCTTATTGCAGAAACGGTTATTATACCACGGTTTTAAAGGTGGCGAGCTGGCAGAATCGTTAGCACCCCAGGCAAAAAGCTCAGCAACATTCCATCCGTCTTTATGTTCTGAGTTCAAATTCCGCCGAGGTTGACTTTGTCTTTCATCTTCTTGAGATCGATAAAATAAGTACCAGTTGAACACTGGGGTCGATGTAATCGACTAGCTCTCCATCCCCCCGAAATTGCTGGCCTTGTATCAAAATTTGAAACCGTTGATATATCACGATTTCGTTTATCTCTATAGAGCCCGATCAAGGTTCGACCTTGGTCTTGAAAATATAAAACATATACCCACATTAAATTTTGTACGTACGAGTTAATCTATAAGCAATCTGGAGCATTTCATAAATTTCTGTAGCGTTTTTATTCAGTTTAAAACTTTATAGCATAGCAAGTTTCCAAATTGTCTTCATATCCCGACTGCATTTTGCAAAGTTCAGCCGTGACTAGCAGTGTTTAGTGGGGTGCGTTCAAAGGGCTGTTAGAGCGATCTCGTTCAATCTGGGATGAAATTTGGCAGGTCAGCTTATTAGATGAGTAGTAATGATGTACTAAAATTAAAATAATCTTAGTTATAACTGCCTCTCCTAACAAAACATACGGGATACATCTCGTAACCTAGTTAGATTTCCGTCTTGCATTATATCATTTAGTGAAATTTAGCATTCAGTATTATTTAGTGTTACAATTTAGGTGGCGAGCCGGTAGGCTTGTTAGAACGCCAGATAATCTATTTCTTCGTCTTTACATTCTGAGTTCAAATGCCGTTGAAGTCGACTTTGCCTTTTATCATTCGGGGCCGAGAAAACGAGTATCAGTTGTGCACTAGGATTGAAGTAATCGACTTACCCCTTTCTCATAAATTTGTTGGCCTTGTGCCAAAATTTGAAATTATTATCTGGTATTACATTAAGGCGGCGAGCTGGCAGAATCGTTAGCACGCCGGGCGAAACGGTAGGTGGTATTTCGTCCATCTTTTCGTTCCGAGTTCAAATTCCTCCGAGGTCGACTTTACCTTTTATCCTTTCGGGATGGATAAAATAAGTACCAGTCAAGTACTGGGGTCGATGCGATCGACTTACCCTTCCCCCAAAATTTCACACCTTGTGCCTATAGTAGAAAAGATTATCTATTATTACACTAAGGTGGGTAAATGGCACAGTGGTTAGCGCGTTGGACAAAATGCTTAGCAGTATTTCTTCCGGCTCTTTATGCTGAGTTCAAATGCCGCCAAGGTGAAGATTACTTTTCATCCTTTCGGTGTCGATAAAATAAAGACCAGTCAAGTACTGAAGTCGATGGGAGACCTCCTTAAAAGCTTTAGTCGATCAAATCGACCTCAGTATTTATTTTTCTTCCTACGACTGGAATTTATCCATTCAGTGTCTTTTCCGAACTGTTAAGTCACAGAACGTAATGATAAAAAAAAATCTCCAATTGTAAAGTGACATTTGTGGATGGAGACAAGAACAGAGACGAATGCACGTCCGTATATACATATATATACATTCTCATGATGCACGCACACGTACGCACGCACACGTACGCACGCACACACACACATACACATACATATGTATACAGAGGTAACTATGTGGATAAATAAATGAAATATAACAACTTGGGTTTGATATACAAAACCTGGCGCAGGAGTGGCTGTGTGGTAAGCAGCTTGCTTACCAACCACATGGTTCCGGGTTCCGGGCAAGTGTATTCTACTATAGCCTCGGGCCGACCAAAGCCTTGTGAGTGGATTTGGTAGACGGAAACTGCAAGAAGCCCGTCGTATATATGTATATATATATATGTATATGTGTGTATATGTTTGTGTCTGTGTTTGTCCCCCACAGCATCGTTTGACAACCGATGCTGGTGTGTTTACGTCCCCGTAACTTAGCGGTTCGGCAAAAGAAACCGATAGAATAAGTACTAGGCTTCCAAAGAATAAGTCCTGGGGTCGATTTGCTCGACTAAAGGCGGTGCTCCAGCATGGCCGCAGTCAAATGACTGAAACAAGTAAAAGAGTGAAAGAGAGAGAGAGAGAGTATATGCACACGCATAATGAGCATCCACAGATTTTATCTTCCGAATTTACTTACAAAACTTTGGCCGTCATCCGGTTGTAGCAGAAAATGCTGTGAGACTGAACTCGAAACCATGTGGTTGCAAAGTAAACTGCTCAACCACACCGTCATGCTCGTTTTTAGTGTTCGTCTAATAACGTAAGAAGCCTTCTCCATTGCAGAAGTGATAGGAAGAAACGATGCAAGGCCAGACAAAAAGTTCTGCATTATTTACTTATCTCCCTTTAATGATCTTCATAAAAATTACGCGAAGGTCTACTTTAGTCTTTATTTTGCAAAGGTCTCTTGTTGATCTTGTTGTTGCTGCTGCCGTGGTTTTTGCTGCATTTGATGCTGTTACTTTTGCTGTTCGTATTACGATTGCATCTGCTGCTGTTGTGGAGGCGCAATGGCCCAGTGGTTAGGGCAGTGGACTCGCGGTCATAGGATCGCGGTTTCGATTCCCAGACCGGGCGTTGTGAGTGTTTATTGAGCGAAAACACTTAAAACTCCACGAGGCTCCGGCAGGGGATGGTGACGAACCCTGCTGTACTCTTCCACCACAACTTTCTCTCACTCTTTCTTCTTGTTTCTGTTGTGCCTATAATTCAAAGGGGCCAGCCTTGTCACGCTGAATATCCCCCGAGAACTACGTTAAGGGTACACGTGTCTGTGGAGTGCTCAGCCACATGCACGTTAATTTCACGAGCAGGCTGTTCCGTTGATCGGATCAATTGGAACCCTTCAACGTCGTAAGCGACGGAGTACCAACAGCTGCTGCTGTTGCTGTCGGCATTGTTGCTGTTGATATCGTTGTTGCCGTTGTTCATGCAACCGTAGTTGCTGCAGTTGCTCATATTGTTCTTGTTGTTGCTACTGGTGTGGTTGTTGTTGTTGCTAATATTAATGTTGCTGATAGTATTGTTGTAGCTGATGACGTTGCTGCTGTTGTTATGTCTATTATTTCTGCTGCTGCTTCGGCCGCTGCTGTTACCGTTGCATTCATTGTTCTTGTCAACGTCTAGCTCACAGCTTCCGCCCTGGTCGACCAGACAGGAAATGTGCAGGATCTACGTAGACTCACATTTCTTAACCATATCCTTCTGGAGATGGACCTTCGTGCTTGAAATACATAAAGGTTTTTTCAACTTTCCTCTTTGCTTTGTTAGAAGCTCTCCATATTTCCTTTTTCGTCTATGTACTTATTGTTGTAGGTATACCATATCTGATATGTTTTAGCGCGCTTGGTATTATGGTGGTAGCGATAGTTTTGTGTGTGTGTGTGTGTGTGTGTGTGTGTTTGTGGTGGTAATGTTGGTTTTGTTCTTTTTGTTTTTTGTTTTGTTTTCGTTTGTGCAAATTGGGAGTAAATAATAAATCGCCTACATCCGCGATCTACTTCTCTCACAAAATTCAGGCTGTGTATTAATGTCGGTATTACTACTACTACTACTGCTGCCGTTGCTACTACTACTACTACTACTACTACTACTACTACTATTACTACTACTACTACTACTACTACTACCACAACCACAACTACTGGTACTAATACTACTACCACAACCACAACTACTGGTACTAATACTGCTGCTGGCCCTACTACTACTACTACTGCTGCTGCTGCCACTACTACTACTACTACTACTACTACTACTACTACTACTACTACTACCACAACCACTACTACAACTACTGGTACTGCTGCTGGCGCTACTACTACCACAACGACAACTACTGGTACTACTACTGCTTCTGTCGCTACTACTACTACTACTACTACTGCTGCTACTACTACTACTACTACTACAGAAACAAAGGCAATAACAACGACAACAACCACCACTTCCACCACCACTAAAAACTCTACAATTAGCTTTACCTCAACTACTACTACTACTACTACTACTACTACTACTACTACTACTACTACTACTACTACTACTACTGCTGCTACTACTACTGCTGCTACTACTACCACTCTTTCCCTTCCTAAGTTTACATCAGTATCTCTATCTCTATCAGTGGTATTTCATAACGAAACCATATAAAAATTTGTTACCGAAAGCCATACATATATTTCCTCCCTACTCCCAAACTTTCCTCCCCCAACCCCACAATTTCTCCCCACCTCATACTATATCCCAAGTATTGTCATATTGTTATTTTTTGTTTTTTGTTTATTAACATAGTCTACTTGAAGACGTCTGTAAAGTTACAATCGCCTCCATTAATATTGTATAAGAAAAATGTGTAATTCACGACGTTGACAAATAATTGTATCGTGATGGAAAACGGCTTGTAATATACTGGAATCAACACTTATATTGTTTCCTTTTCATTACATCGATCAACATTATATATATATATATATATATATATATATATATGCACACGCGCGTGTGTGCATGTATGTATATATATATGTATATGTATATATATCTTTATATATATGTTTAAGTATATATGTAAGTATACATCTATGTACATATCACTATATATATATATATATATATATATATATATATATATATATATATACATGTGTACATGTGTGTGTGTATATATACATGTACATCTATGTATATATCACTATATATATATATATATATATATATATATATATATATATATATATATATATATATATATGTACATGTGTATACACACACACACACATACATATGAATGTATGTAGATCTTGCTATTTATCTGTCTGTCTGTTTCTAGATATATATGCATATATATGGACACACACACACACACACACACGCATGTGCGCACACACATGCGTGCACACATACACACCCACAGACACACATTCATATCTGCGTATATGTGTGTGTATATATCCCAAAATAAATTTAAATATTACCAAGTCACAGAGTGCGTTAAGAATGTTATCCCCTATTAATAGGTGTGTGTTTGTGTGTGTATATGTGTGTGTTTATATATGCACATATACATAGGTGTATATATATTCTTACACTTGCGCATATTTATATATATATATATATATATATATATATATATATATATATATATATATATATATATATGTATGTATGTATATATACACATATGAGATGGTATCAAAAACTTCCCGGTTTATATCTGTAGCGCGTCACCAGATGGCAGCACATGGCTTCGTGTGCAGTGAGAGTTAGCAGTGACTTTCATGACCAGTGTGCCGAGTGACATCCGTTTGTTTACTTCGCAAGTTATGAAATTTGTGCTTTTGTAATCACGGGTAGATTGTGGTCTACGATTTTGTCATGGACAGGAAGTTGGATCAAAGAGCCAACGTGTAATTTTGCGTTAAGCTTGAGAAATTTGTTACAGAGGCAATGGGTCGTACGCAATGTTTCGAGTGGCACGGGCGTTTCAAAAGCGGAAGAACGACCCTGGAAGACGACGAGCGATCTGCAAGTCTTACTATGAGCATCACCCCCGGAAAAGTGGGGATGATTCATTCATCAGCTTGTGCATGAGGATCGTCGGAGGATCAACGACATTGCTGATGTTGTTGGTCTGTCGTATGGGTCCGTGTAGGCAAAACCTTTGAATTGAACATGCAGCGTGTTTCTGCCAAGTTTGTTCCCCGCCTGCTGACCACAGAGCAGAAAGAAGATCGCGTCGAAGTCTGTCAAGATCTCCGCCAGCGTTGCCACTCATGACTCATCCTTGATGTCAAGGATCATCACCGGTGGGGAAAGGTGGGTCCATAGGTAAAACTCTGAGGCAAAGCAGCAGTCGTCACAATGGAAGATCCCTTCATCTCCACGAAAAAAGCACGAGAGAGCCGCAGATGATCCTTTCTACTCTAGGCACAAGGTCCAAAACGTTTTGGGGAGGAGGCACACTCGATTTGATCGACTCCAGTATCCAACTGGTACTTAATTTATCGACCCCGAAAGGATGAAAGGCAAAGTCGACCTTGGGAGAATTTGAACTCAGAACGTAAAGGCAGACAAAATACCACTAAGGCCAGACCGTCAACTGATAATGTTAAGACGACGTTTTGAAGCGTTTGAGGAAGGGAATTTGGCGTAAGCAACTGGGTCTGTGGAGTGCGAAGAATTGGATTCTTCTCAACGACAGTACACCCTGCCACCGAACTCTCCCCAGACATGAGATTATCGCCAAAAACAGGATATCGCTTCCACACCCACCCTATTCGTCGTATTTAGCTCCTGCGTACTATCATCTCTCTCCCAATATGAAAAGGCAAATTAAAGGTTGCGTTTTAACACCGTTATCGAAATCCAGAGCGAATCACAGAAGATTTTCGATTTAATTACGGAAAACGACTACTAGGCCGGATTGCAAGAGTGGCAGGAACGCTGGAAATGATGTACTGCTGCGCAAGGTGATTATTTTGAAGGAGATGATGTTAAAAATTAGGTGAATAAGTTATTTTTTTTATTAAACATAACTAGTCCGGGTACATTTTGATATCACCTCGTATATATGTATATATATATGTACATACACACACACACACACACACACACACCCACACATATATATCTATATACAAATGTTCATGTACATTATATATATATATATATATATATATATATATATATATATATATATATATATATATATATATATATATATATATATATATGTATATATATATGCTCATGTGTGTATCTCTGTGTGTCTGTATAACAGATCTAACAATACTTCATGTCTTATTCCAATTGCTATTTTGGCTTCTTCCAAAATCAAATGAGAATTGATCAGAATTTTCCGTAAAATTGATCTATCTTGCGTCTTGAATGATGTAAACGAAAGTGAAATCATTGTGTCGCGATAGCTATAATAACTATTTCTACCGCACTGTTAGAGTTTCCGGTTTCCATATTATGCGTAAAATACGTACTTATCTTATCCTTTGAAAGAATTGAAATTTCTTAAAAGTAAATAAATCAATAAATAAATGTAAGCAATACCCGTTATTTCCTATTTAAAATATACTTTAGACAAATCTATAAGACAACCGTGAAGTTTTTGAGTTCTGTAATTCATTGGATCGTAAATATAAGAAAGAAAATAATATTTTCTTCTAGCAATGTACTAAAAGATAAATCAAGCTTTGTAGAATCCATTTCTTCGATATAACGTACCCAAAGAAGTTAAACCAACAATAGTCAATTTGATAGTGCTGAAGCAACTAATAGTCTTAATTCTTATTCCAAAGTGGTACCTGTTGCAGCTAGCTATGCTGTTAAAAATGCTTGTTTTGGGTTACAAATACAGCTACATACAAGGTAACAAAAAGCTAAGTATGCTATCAGCTCATCTACCACACTTCGTTCTGCTTTTACTGTAACGATGGTAACATAGTTATGTTTTAGTAGTAAAGCGGTAGTCGAAATTTTGTTAAGCACTGTAGGTTTAAGTCTTCTTAACGTCATGTTAGAGTTTTAAGTATGAATCATATTAAAAATAAAAGGTTCAGTGCTATGGAAAAGGAAACTTAATCTTAGAAACTTTCCATCGAGTTTATTTGTCGTAGATGGAATTAGGTGAAAATGTTTGTAAACAATACCGATACCAATTGGCTTTGAAAATAGCATTATCAAACTTTTTAATGCTCAGCTTATCGAACGTTCTAGAATAAATTTGTAATAAAGTGTGTTAATATTATTCTTCATTTACGTAATTTTTGTCGAAGTGTATATTGGAACAATTGTAGAAATCCTAACGTGAAGCTTTAGCAAAATAAAATAATAATAATAAAATCATCCCTACATAAATTAATCTTCAAAGGTTTTTTTAACCATTTTAATTTTTTATGATTCTACTTAATGTCAAAAATCTTTTTTGACATTTTCGAAATGGCATTTCTTTTAATGTCAAATTACACTAAATATAAAATACGTGAGCACACAGCAGTAGCTTTTGAATTTTATATCCAAACATTACACTTTAGATCATTGTAAATGTTTTGTTGTAAAGTATTTAGAAATCTGATTTTCTATAATAATATTTAAAGATATTTATTTTAGTTGGAGCTTTAATCTTCTTTCTTAAAGATCTTTACTCGAATCAATTTGTAACCTCGCTAACTGCAAAACAACCATTTTCAACCGACCTTCGGACTAAAGTACATTTACGTAATCAATAATGATGTTTTAATAATTTTAAATTATTAATAAACAATATAACGCTGTTATAGAATAATAAACCTGTTTTCTGCTGTAAAGTTCAGTTGTTAAATAGACTAGATAATTCGTTAAATGTTATGAAACACTTCCAAAATGATAATTGATCTGTGGCATAGTACCAGAGTTTCAACTTTGGTATGTTGTTTGACTCACAGAAAATTCGTCGCTGTAAATAGTAAAAGAGCTATATTCGAGTATTTATGGAATGTTTTCCAGACGTGTAAAGCCACTATCTGGACATCTGCTTCACTATTAAGTTATTCTTCAGTTCTTTTATCAACCAAATAAGAAAAAAACAGTTTGGATAAGAGATAGGAAAATTAATTTGAAAGATTGCTAGCATTAACTAAAAATATTTTTATATTAAACGTAATGTTAATATTTAGTTCAAAAGGCAGCGAGCTGGCAGAATCGTTACCGCGCCGGGCAAACTGCTTAGAGGCATATCTTCCAGGTTTGTGTTCTGAGAGCAAATTCCGCCGAGGTCACTTTGCCTTTCATCCTATCGGGGTCGATGAAATAAGTACTAGTTGAGAACTGGGATCGATGTAATCGCCTAGTCCACTCACACAAAATTTCAGGCGCTGTGTCTATAACAGAAAAATATTTTTTTCGTTCAATGTATAAACGTTGTATTGAACTAAACAACCATATAGAGAAAGTCATGGGCACTAACTCTTCCATTTTCATGAACTTATACAGTAGAATATTGACTAAATATATAAATATATATTATAAATGTAATTATAATATAAGTATTTTAAATATATTCACTTATCGTAAGTATGCAAAAAAGCGAGAAGCAAAACAATTACTTGCATATTCATTCTTAACAGGTTCCAAATGACTTCAACAAGAATATTTTAATCGTTATTGGATTTAGACTTCGGTGAACAACTTCTCCTTTTAGGTCAGGGGTCGACAAAGTGGTGAATATTGACCCCTTTAAGGTCTATGTGACCATCTATGGGGGTTGCTAAACACCTAAAATGATTTTAAGCATTAAGGATGCTGAATGATTTGTGAACTGAATCTGGAATAGTAAAGTAAAATTACCTCAGTGGAGGCGCATGGCCTAGTGGTTAAGGTGTTGAACTCATGATCATAAGATTGTGGTTTCGATTCTTGGACCGGGTGACGCGTTACGTTCTTGAGCAAAACGTTGCTCTAGTTCACTCACGTGGCTCCAGTCCACTCAGCTGGCAAAAATGAGTAATCTTTCGACGGACCAGTGTCCCGTCCATGTGGTGAATATATACGCTGTGAAACCGGGAAACCGACACTAACGGAAGAGTGCAATAAGTTATGGCTAAAACTCACTTATTTTCTGCCAAATATGGATGCAATAGCTAGTATTTACGAAGCACATATTTCACATTAAATATTCTGACTATATCAATATATATATATATATATATAACTGAATTTTTGGTGTTCTTTATCTATTTCATTCAGTATTTTAAATTTAATTTCTTTAAATAACTTTTATTAAAAAGTAGTAACGACACAATAGAACGAAGGAATTATTACTCTTAAATCAATTGCTCTTTATTAATAATATTTTAAAGTATCATTTGAGAAATTTACATGGTGAGTGTCGATGGTGAGGTTAGTGATATTAAAAGTTAGTTGATGCCTGAATCGTGTGTGTTGTCAGCACACACCGTAAAGACTAAACTTAACAATGAATAATATATTTACTTTGAAATCTGCCTGAACGTGTTAAGGGAATATATATTTTGAAGTATAACTACTTTTATAAATAAGTATTTCTAATTACAAATCCTAAACAAAAATTAAATCCTAGAACCTACGGAATTACAACAACTCTAAGTACTTTAGGGATCAGAGAAGTTTAATAAAACATTAGTGCCAATCTAGACGTGACAACCAAATTGGGTGATTCGTAATTAACACCAGACCTACATTAATATCTATATATTTATTACGCATCTGTATATCTGAGATGATGGAGTTTTAAAATAACTTTTCACTGAAAGCCTTGCTCAAAGGTAGTCTGTGATCTTTACCTCGCTCAGAACTAAATGTACCATTCTTGATTTATTTCTCTTTCGCTCATTCCAAGAATTCCTGTGTTAAGAAATTCTTTATCCATTTAGATATGTAAACGTTCTTTCAAAATATCTTCGTATATTTTGTATGATTAGAAAAGTCGTTAGAGCGTCAGAATAAATGTCTTGCCGTATTTATTTCTACTAATGGCGTTCTAAGTTTAAATCCCGCTGACGTCAATTTCACTATCCTCCTTTCGGGATCGATAAATAAAGTACCAATTTAAAGCAATGGACTGGTAGAAGCATTAGAATCTTGAAAGAGATGCATTACATTATTGGTTCAACTTCTGATTTGAAATCCTCTCTCGGTGTACTTAGATGACATAATTAATATCTGCATCTCGTTTTCAGACTACCTTGGTTCTTTGGATGCTCTTAATGGTGTCCTTTCTCTTGTAAACACTTAGATTTATGTTTTGAGGATATCTTCTTCTCACCAATCTCTGTATACGATTATGGGTACTGTCCTTCCTCCTGGTTAAAATGTAAAATAAATAAACGGAAGGAATATTTTGATGCAATTATAATACTTTTACCAGGTAAACGACTATCAGAAAAGATACATGCGGAAGAACGAAGTATGAAAGTGTAGCATAGCTACATAACGTAGGCATAATGGTATGTGACCAGAGGTGCTACGTTCGTTCTGTAGAGCAGACGAATAGATCGATGTAGCTAGCCTCGCTTTGATACAATAGCACAAGACAACCTATACTACAATAATACAAGATGAAATAAGTTCGAAAACCTCTAAAGTCAACTAATACATGCGCGCGCACAAAGATGTTTTGATGTTAGGGAACAACAAAAAGAAGCAAAGTAAATAACGATATCAGCTCACATGCTTGCTATAGAGATGTAACAACAATAAAATCAATTAAAAACTAAAAACTAAACTTTAAAAATGTTGTAACGTAACTTGTTACGTACAGTAAACACGATAACCGGACAACAGTAAAAACATTGTAACGAACTAGCAAATCTCTTTATGAAACAACAGTCAATATTCCTTATGAACTAATCAACCGACACCTTCCGACCTCACTGCCAACTAACACGAACTTCACTCTTAACTTACTCGGATCGTTACTATCTGTACTTTGTTCGGACCAGTCTATCTCTCGCAAGGGGCATCGTAATTCTCATCATAACATTTCCATTTTTGAGATTTCGACAACTTTGAGGAAGTGGAATTTCTTTTATTTCTATTTTTTCTTTCCATCACCTCTCCCTCTTTTTTTTTTTTTAGCTGTTGTATCTTAATTCTTGCCCGACTTTTAAGATAATATTGTTCATTGCACACAGCACTTTTTCTTTTCGTTGCACTAAGCACACTTGTTAGCACTCTTTTTTTTTTTTGAAAATTTAATATCTTTTTCGTATAGGTATTATTTCCAGATATTCAGTCTGTTTTCGTTTTCCGAAGCTAGTTGAATATCTCGGTGTTGGCACTTCAATCATATCATAGAAGACGTACGTTGGTATTAGCCTTCGTTCTTCGGTATGTCTCATCTTTAACTGGTTGAGGTGTCTCTTATGTTTCAAACGTTGTCCTTTAATTAAATATATTACGTTACCTAATCTTTTGATTACATACCCATCCTTCCAGCCTTCTTTACTGCTTTTGTAATTTTTAAAATGAACTTTATCTCCCACTTCGAAATGTTTTGTATTATTTCTTGTATTTCCTTCAAATATATTTTCGTCTTTCTTTTATATGTATTTTTTCTTGGCAATAATTTATCGAAGATCGATTTTATTTTACAGGCGAACATTAACTCTGCTCATGTCTTTCCTAAATTAGTATTTGGATTTGGCGTTATTCTATATACTCTCAAAAATTTCGTTAGTGCCTTGTCATTATCTAGCTCATTCATAGCTTTTCTTAGAGCTCTTTTGAACACGTCGGCAAATCTTACCGCTTGCTCATTTGACCTCGGGTGGTAGCGTAGAGCGGAGTAAAGATGTGCTTTATGGCATGTATTTTGCAGAAAGATTTTAATTCATATCCCGTGAATTGTGTTCCATTATCTAATGTGTCTGGAGCACTGTATCGAGCAAATAACTCGAGTAGGAACTTTATTGTTGTCTTTGCTGTGGATTTATTACATCTGCATAGCCCTGACCACTTTGTATAGCTATCCATACCGATTAGATAGTATGCACCGTTCACTAGTCCAGTGTAGTCGATATGTATCCTGGAGCATGGGCTCTCAGCATCGTGTATAGACCTAGTTTGTCCGAGAGTACTTGCGGAAACATAAAAAAAAAATCTCTTTAATGCTTCAGACGAATTATTTTTAAAGGGATAACCATTTACATTTTTATAATAGAGATTTATGGGGAGGTCCCATAAATCGCATAATTCTAACCAATCGATACCATACAGATCGGTTGCATTTTTAATGACGAAGACTTTCGCCTTGCATGTTTTCCCTCGAAATGTGACATTAGCCCACATTTCGCCTATGAAATGTAAGTTTTCGCCCGTCATGCCAGGAGCAGATTTCACTGATTTTCTCAACATAGGTTTCCCTATTTTCTTCCCTGTGTCCATATTTATAATTGAAATATCACTTCTAGTATCCAATTGAAATTTAATATGTATTCCATTTATTTTTATGTGTACGAATTTTCCTATTTAGGAGTCGGTTTTTGTTTCTGCTGAGAACACTCTAGGATTTTTAACATTTGACCTGTGTAATTTTGTTCTACAGTGCAAACTCTTGTGATCAGTCCGTCTGCAACTGTAACATTTTTTATTTTTAAATGGACAGTCTTTCTGAAATATATGACCCCACATCCATAACATGGATTAGGACGTGGCGCTCTTTTCTGGTTGTACTTTTCCGGTCGGCATACCTGTATGTTTGAGGAATCCTTCTATTGAAAGTTTTGGTATGTCGTGTTTCAGGTTTACCATCCTTTGGCATTCTTCTACGACGGACTTTAAGGATAGCTCTTTGTTCGCTTGTTCCAATTTAGAGATAATTCTTGCTCGAAGTTCTGTATCTTTGCTTGCTGTAAGGCCTTGTACGAATATAAGACACTTGAACATCTCAGATGTAAGTTCCGCGATTTGAAAACTATCACACAACCTGTTGACTTCCTGCGTATGTGATAAAAATCATCATTCTCTTTAGAAGTTTTCTCACCGAATATGTTAGACAGTGATTCTATTGTTTTTTTAAAACAAATATTTCATTGGGTTTTTGGGCAATATGAAATTACAGTAACGTTCGTGCTCTAACGGAGCAAATTTTTGCAATAATACTTTTTGTTCGTCTGATCATGATTTGCAATCTTACTTAAAAATCTTCTTGTATCTTCTGTAGTACGATGCAAAAGTTATACCCTCCTTTGGGCTATAACTAAATTCGTTAATCGAGTTTGAAACGCCGTCTGACGGAAACGAACATACCTTATTTTTGGACTTCTTTGAATATAGCTCCAATAATTGTTGTTGTTGTAGTTGTTGCTGTAATAGATGCTCCTCCAACACCTGTTGCTGCTCTTGTTGCTTTTGCAACTGTACTATGGAAGCTAATAGATCTTCCATTATTTAACAAGTTGTACCTCGAACAAATTGTTAAATAACCTACGTTAGCTTCGAAACACTCGTCGCCAGACATTGTAACGTTATTTGTTACGTACAATAAACAAGATAACCAGACAACAGTAAAATCGGTGTAATGAACAAATAAATCTCTTTACGAACGAACAATCAATATTCTTTGCGAACTAACCAACCGACACATTCCGACTTCACTGCAAATTAACACGATCTTCACTCGACCCCGAACTCTTAACTCATTCGGATCATTACTATTTATACATTACTCGCACCGGTCTGTTTCTCGCAAAGGGGCGTCGTAACTCTCACCGCAACAGATCGAATTATAAACTCATCGGAAAGGATATAGATCGATACACTAAAAAATATTTTGGGGAGCATAAACAGACATCAACTGCTTTGACAAAAGTAAAAGAAGTGAAATGCAGAAAAACAATAACCAATAATTGTGCTTATAGATTTTATCAACTGTGACTCTCCTCAAATATAACTATTAATTTCAACACACGGTTTTAGATAAAAATTCATGCAAAACAAATTCAAAATCGAAAACTTCTGATACTCTATGCAACTAATTTAAGACTTACTCATTAAATCTATTTCGATATTTTACGCTGATTTTAACTAATACGAGAGTATCATTTGCCAAAATTGTATTTATCTCTTCAAAAGTTTTAGAGTTAGCGTATAGTTTCTGACTCACAACATGCTCAGGGAACCGGCAATGAGTGTGATTCCGTTGAATTCTAGAAGCTCAAAATACGTTGAAACCATGTGATACGGTAGTGCCTTCTGCCAGTGTACTTACGGAATTTCATTAACCGATAACAGAATTTCGATGTCTTTTAGCCTTCAACTTCCACACGAAACGATTTATCAAGACGTCTACCGCAGTTTAAGGTGTTATAAACAACACATCCAAGTTGGGTTGGATGTGTTAATTATTAATTTAAACCAAACTTCTATATAACAATCATATCCAATTTTGTTACAAGGCCAGCAAGTTCGGGGAGAGAGTAAGTCGTTTACATCGACCTCAGTACCCAGATGGTACTCTCCTTATCTACCCCGAAAGGGATGAAAGTCGACTGTGGCGGAATTTGTACTTAGAACATAAAGACGGACGAAATGCCACTAGGCATTTTGCCCGGCGTGCTAATGATTCTGCCAGCTCGCAGCCATATATTTCTATATAATAATAGCCGATATAAATATTAGTTGGTTGGTCGATTTCTCCAGTCACACTTTCCTTCGTTTAGAGAGATGGGAGAAGAGAGTAAAAGAGATATATATAGAGTCAACATTAGTGTGCAGGATGAGAGCACAATTAGACATATAGTAGGTAATGATAACGTTCTGAAAAATAAACAACATTTTTTAAATGAAATTTTGCATAGAGAGATTTTCAATGCATGAGATTGCTATAATGTTGATAAAATTTAGAAAAACAATAACGTATTCATTGCGAATATACAAATGAGAAAATTTAAAATTAGTTTTACATATATTTGTCTTTTGAAAGCTAGTATTCATTTGTATAGATACCAAGAAATTTGATGAAAATTGCATGATGATTATTGTATTGACATATTCTTGATAGTATCCACTGTCGGAAATGTGATCTTCCAAAGTTAACCATTATATGACGGGTAACAATGTAGTGTATATATATATATATATATATATATATATATATATATATATATATATATATATATATAGGGAGAATTCACAAAAAAAAAAACAAAACAAGAAAAGACGAAGACAGGTGGTGTAGAAAACAAAGAGATGTATTAGTATAACGCTCGGGAAGTGAAAAAGTCTTTAACGTTTCGAGCCTACGCTCTTCAACAGAAAGAAACACAGAAAGAAACAAGGAGAGAAAAAAAGAATGTGTAGTGGCTATCGATCTATCATGGCGAATACACACACACACACACACACACACACACACACACACATATATATATGTATGTGTGTGTGTGAATGTATGTGAAGGTGCGTGGCTTAGTGGTTAGGGTATTCGGTTTACGATCGTAAGGTTGTGAGTTCAATTCCCAGTGACGCGTAGTGTCCTTGCGCAAGACACTTTATTTCACGCTGCTCCAGTCCACTCAGCTGGCAAAAATGAGTAGTATCTGTATTACAAAGGGCCAGCCTTGTCACACTCTGTGTCAGGCAGAATCTCCCTGAGAATTACGTTAAGGGTAGACGTGTCTGTGGAGTGCTCAGCCACTTGCACGTTAATTTTACGAGCAAGCTGTTCCATTGATCTTATCAGCTGGGACCCTGGTCGTCGTAACCGACAGAGTGCTCCCCTCCTTTCTCTCTCTCTCTCTCTCTCTCTCTCTCTCTCATATATATATATATATATATATATATATATATATATATATATATATATATATATATATATATATATGTATATATAAATTGTTAATCACAAGTTTTAAAATACAATCGTGAAACAAATATTTCCATTTATATATAAACGCTTTAAAGAATGATTAATATTTAATTTCGTGTAGGAACTGATGAAATAGACAAGTTAATAGATTAAACAATTTCGATGTGCATATCATTGAAACACGTTAATTGAAAACAGCTTAATATAATAGAGATTAATTATTATAATAAAGATTAATTATTATAATTCGAATTTACTTTTTGTTGATCGAAGGTTTGTAGCACGAAATATTTACTCTAGCAAACACAAATCATTCCTCGTCGGTAGCGCAATTATCGACAGCACAAGAGTCAATCAAAATAAATATAGTGCCGGTAGTAATTCAATAATCACATGACCTCTCTACATCGATGTACAACTGAAGAATACAACTATAACATGTAGCTGCTGTTCATCGTACCTTGAGGCTTTTCTAAACCTTAGCTAATATTCAACTATTGTATGTAGTATATAAACACATTAAACTCTCAAGCTTTGTCACAATCAATAAACTCGATTTGAGAAAGCTGTCGGCTTAGGAAATGCAAACAAGATCACACACCATCTTCGAAGTGACTACAACATTCAGTAACAAATAATACAATACCCTGCAATGGGAAAGATTTAATCATTTTATCTCAGTTTATTGTCTTCCACTCTTATGGCCGTGTGGTTAAATTGCTCAATTCATTATCATGTGTTTTCGGATTAGATTCTACTGTGTGACATTTTGGACATGTATCTTCTATAGTTTAGAGGTGATGCAAACCAGATCTATAATTGAAATTGGTTAGATGGAAACTGTTCGGAAGCCATTGGATGTGGTATAGTTTACTTGTTCCTGTTCATGCCTGATAGAACACAGTTAAATCTCCTCCTCATGTTGCAAGTATTCGGACTAGATATTTAGATAATCCACAAGTTTTGGTTTCGTCCTCTCACCAGCGTCAGAGATCCTGCAAAAAAAACAAAAAAAACCTTACGGGTGCTGTTCATTCTTCTCTAAGTTATTAAAAAAGTGATATAAAACAAATAGAATAAAAGTGAAAATCAATTATATAAATTAGCTTATTTAATCTAAGACAACAATTCAGTTTCCATAAAATTGATTTCTACTTAGCAACTAATAATTTGTTTCCATGATACATTTAAATTACAGTTAGAAGATAATTTTGAAGTACTTACTGTGAAGATTTATTTGAATATATTTTTAGATAATATAACATGATAGTCAAATCTCATGACCATCACAGTCCAGCAAAGCGTATAAAATGTTTATGCTATACTTTCTTAATTGTTTCTATTTTTGGCACGAGACCAGCAATTCTAGGGGAAGAGTTTGCTCTATTACATCGACCCTAGTACTTGACTAATAATTTATTTTATCGACCCCGTAACGATGAAAGGCAAAGTCGACTTTGGCGACATTTGACCTCAGAGCGTAAAAAGCCGAAAGACATATTACTAAGCATTTTGTCTGATGCTCTGACGATTCTACCAGCTTGCTGCGTTATGTTTCTTTAATTATCCAATGTTCAAACATCGTGTGTAGAAGAGCAGAACAAGGATATAGGTATATTATATTAAGGAACTAATAACTAAATATATTGACCCATGCAATAGAGTAGAAAGCAAGCTTCTTACAATTCGAACCGGCAGCTCCGCTTTGATTTCAAATAGGTGCTTTCATTTAACTTAAAACGGCTATCAGAAAGGCATGAATGTCTCAATTTACCATTTCACTCTCCATGTTCAGTACAAGGTCATTGTTATGCTTAGTTCGTATATGCATACTTGAACGTATATGCCAAGCCGCGACCGTAATGCAGTTTCATAGCCACAACGAAAATAATTTCCTGTCTGTCTAGGCAGGTAAGTACCAGTAACATATGACATAACCGTATAGTTAATATTTCCAGTTTGCAATAATGTCGTTCCATGTTCGATGTCACTGTGTGGTACTTTAAGCAATTGTCTTTTACTATATTACAGGCTGACCTAAGCCATGTGATCGAAGTGGTGTAGACAACACTGTGCAGATAGATTACACATGTTCTCAGATAGTAAAATAAAACTAAAATGTGGCCCACTAGCACCAACGACACAACCACCACCACCACCACTTGACACTTGGTCTCTGAGAGTGGTAGGTAGAAGCGTTGAAGTTGTCCTCAGACCTAGCCGACCAGGAACATTCTGTGTCATCCTCAGACCAGAGACCTTCACGGACTCTATGTAAGGATGCAGGGCATCTTTCTGGGCATCCTTACAAATAATTCAGGGAAAGTAGTCTAAGGACTACATCGTCGTTTCTACTAACCACTTCCTGAGACCCCCGAGGAAGGATCAGTGTCGTTGACATTCTTATTATGATTGATCCATTACTTCCTACTCACAACGGTCCCATAAAAGAACGTTTCTTTGCAATGTATTATTGTCTGTCTGTCTGTCTGTCTGTCTGTCTATTCATCTATCTATCTATCTATCTATCTATCTATCTATCTATCTATCTATCTATCTATCTATCTATCTATCTATCTTTAGAGATTACCATGGTCTTTTCCGTAGGCTTTTCTCTCCGTGGATAAACCTAATGTTACCCCATTTTACACAATTGACATTTTCTGTGATATACGATACCCTTTTTTTAATTTTTTTTATTAAAAAAATTTTTTTTTGCCCCTACCGATCCCTTTTGATCGGATTTGTTAATTTTTATTTTACCTTTTCTTTTTCCTTTTTTTTTTTATAAAGAAAAGCTTTACAGTTGTATTTGTCCCCTCTGTGTGCAGCCCTGTGTGGCTAATAAAAGAAAGTTATCTATATTTACATATATAGATAGATACCAGTGACATTATTTTCACTGGCATATCTTACAAATGCAAGACGATAATACCTTATTCTCCAGCAAATGCTGGCCGTTAAATCAAGTACATTGCAGGTATTTCACGTTAACATGGAACACGGAAATAATGATTGAAACACTATAGAATCTATTCAAACACTTTATGTCAGCTATAACTTGAATTTTAATATTGTACCAGGTACTTATTTCATTTCCTTTGTTCTTTGTTGCTAGCATTTGCGTATCGCGAGTGTAAAGTCATATTGCATTAGAAATGATAGACTATGATCCTTTTAACTATAAGGTCATAATCTCACCTGACGGTTTATTCTATGTTTTTTTTTCTCAATAAGAATTTAGACAGAATGTCCATTAGAATATTCTTAAAGCAATGTTGAAGATATATTACTGCAGGATGAAAATAAATAAATTAGGTTCTTAAAGGTTAATACAAATACCACATGGCTTCATAACATGATAATGGGTGTCAGTTAAATGCACGTTTTCATACAATGCAAGCGTAAATGTATGAGTACAGTAAATTTGTCTTATTCCAGAAAGAATGTAAAAAAAAAAAAAAGGACAAAATGATTTGTTAATGTGCGTTGTGTTGACAATATTTAGAGATTAACAATATTGATGAGACTACAGTTACATTTCTACCGGAGTGCCATTTGAACTATCAGTGTCAATCTATACATGCTGTATAGATTGACAGTCGATTATAATAAAGTTCTAAAATGGTACTTTATTTTACTGGCCATCGGGAGTATGAATGTAAAGTTGAAACCGGGTAGGATTTGAATTCATAAAAAACCGGAAAAAATATTGCAGAAGTATTTTGTTGATGCTCTACAGAATCTACCAAATTAACACCTCTATCGTTCATAATGCTAGTCTTACCATTTCTGTCTTTCATTTTTGTCTGCGATAAATAATTTCTTGGAACATTGTATTTATCACAAATGGAATAAATTACTGATGAAAAGGCAAAAAAGTGTTTATCGGTATTTCATTTATGAAGACATAAGTATGAATGAATTTATTTTCACATATTGCATTTCCTTTCAAATGACATTTACGTTAGACAGATCGGAAAGACAAACAAGACATGTAACACTACTTGCATATACATACATACATACATACATACATACATACATACATACATACATACATACATACATATATGTATATATATATATATATATATATATATATATATATATATATATATATATATATATATATATGTATATATATGCATATATTTATATATATATATATACTTATTCATCTCTATATTCATGCATGTATCATATATATATGTATGCATGTATGTGTATATATATATATACATATATATACACATATATATACACATATATATACATGTATATATATATATATATATATACACATGTATATATATATATATATATATATATATATATATATATATATATATATATATATATATATATATATATATATATATATATATGTATATATATATATATATATATATATATATATATATTTACATCTGTATATGTATATATACATATGCATCTATATATTCATACATGTATTATATATATACATGTATGCATGTGTGCATGTATAAATATATATACGTTTCCTGCATTAACAGAACACCAGCCATTAACAGTTTACTCAATAGCCAAATTATCAATGAAATGCACAAATGAGAGGTTATTGTTATCAATGTCTTAGAAGCGCATTTGTTGACAGTTAAGATATATTAGCAATAAACTGTGATGAGAGGTGTGGGAAGAGATAGAGAAATAGACGCCGAGAGAAAGAAAGTGAGAGTGAGAGAGAAAGAGAGAGGGTGAGAGAGAGAGAGAGGGAGAGAGAGAAAGGAAGTATCAAATGGGGAAATAGGATTAATGTGTATATGGAAACGGTTCAAAGATTAAACATTTCAATCGAAAACGGCGGTTCTTTAGAAGTGTATTTTATTGCTTATCTGGAATATTACAGATTGAACCAGCATTATTAATGGCGTAGAATACAAAAAAAAAAAAAAATGAAAAACCCAGCAAACAACAAAAAAATATAATCCAGTTTTGTCAGATATTTCTTATTTTAGTTTGATTACACAACTTTGTGCATCGTAAGGTACTCCTATTTTTTTTTCTAAAACATTAAAGCAAACCCTCGAAATAACGGCTCTGCAAAAATGGCATTCACAATAACGGTTTCCACAATAACGGAAACTTGAAGCGTGTAGTACTATACTGAAAATAAGTAATCATTCATCGCAGAAAACAGCTGGCCAACGAGATAGCTTGTTTCTTCTGTTGCTTCTGTCATTTCGAAAAGGCTTAGATTCTGCGGAGGTCGACTTTGCCTTTCATACTTTCGGAGTCGTTGAAATAACTACTAGATATGCAATGGGGTCGAATTATTCGACTTACCTCGCCTATCAAAATTTTCAGGCCTTGTGTGTATAGTAGAATAAACTTTTATTCAAATTACTGTACTTACTTACTAGTCAGAAAATTGCCTCAATTTGTGAAAGGAGGAATTATTCATATTTTACGCTAATATAGTCAGACTAGTGTCACCATCTATGTTTTTATATTCACTGCAGTTTGGCCGTTGTACCCTTTAGCCGGTAACATAGTTTACGGAAATATTCTCGTAACTCGGAACGGGAATATTTTTTATCCTAACGGGTAGATTTGACCAGAGTATATATATATATATATATATATATATATATATATATATATATATATATATATATATATATATATATATATATATATATATATATATATATATATATACATACATATATATATATATGTAAATGATAAGGCAAATCCAGGAAGACTCATGTTGTTCTGCGTTGCGTTGCCATGGCTTTATTATTTGGCAAAAATTATACCAAACGTACACCGAAATTGCTTGGTGAGTAGAGTATAAAACGCTTCGGACAGGGTAGATCTTTACCGTGAGAAAGGACTCATTTCGAAACGATGAATACATCACAGCAATTTCACTGTAGCTTTCGTCCCCTCTCTCTTGTCTTTCTGTATGTATGTATGTCTACCTATATTAGCATAACTACTACGTTAACGTACTAACTCAACTCCAGTTAGTGTGTCTGTCGTTTTGGTCAAGCAACCAATCAGTCTCCATATTAGTACATCAAATGGAACAAATTATATCACCCTTACATCAATTGATTTCAAGCTAATTATAATATCACATTCAACTGACTGCCATCTTCGTGCAATCAATTCAGTTCGTGGCGTTACCTACAATATTTATACAGAAACGACCTTATGTAAGTGAGCAGCCAAATAATTTTTCTGTATTCCATGTTGAAACGGCTCTGATGAAACCACTGCTGGTGCTATTGTGTAATATATTACATGATATGCATGACAAATCTTCGTTATCACCTATCACTATAGACATGATGCATGATTGCCGTCTCAAATTGTTGAGACAGTGTTAAACCATGGAATACAAGTTATACCTTAAACTCCACTCTTCTTTATTTTACGAACACACACACACACACACACACACACACACACTGCTTGACTGGTTCAGAAACTGAACTAAACTACTTCACTTAATTGTTGATAGAAAATCAATGCTTGTATTCAGTTATAGTTTAGCCAGTGGGTTTGCAAATTCGCTTTCTGGGTTACTTAATCTACATGCACTTTGGTTCAGTATACACTGAATAGCTGAATGGGTAAGAAGTTCCTTTTGCAGCCACGAAGTTCCAGGTTCAATCCTGCGGCGTAGCATCTTGGGCAAATGCCTTTCACTGTATCCTTGGCTAGACTTATATCTTGTAAGTGAAACTGGATGAACAGAAAGTATATAGATGCCCGTCTAGTAGATCGTACATGTAATTTAAAAGATACAGCATTGTACCACAGTTGAACATGTTGATTCTCTCCGAGAATTACGTTAGAGGTAGACGTGTCTGTGAAATGGTCTGTCATTTATACGCTAATCCAGGATTAATATAGTTGATCGAACAACTAATCTTCGTTATCGAACGAGGAAGATCCACTTGATACTGCTACTCTAGTTGAATAACAACAGGAAAATATCAAGTAGAAAATATACCTGGTATGGACAACAGAACAGCAACAATCTAACGCATGGTTTTGATAATAAATACTTCGGTTCGAGATTCTGAAAAGATTATTGAACAGGACAGGCAACTGAAGGAGGCCGGATGGAATAACAGCCGAAATGATGTTTCTATAACATGCATGAAGAAAAACATCAGTCCGAATTTATCCGTTTAGAATGCTGGTTTCAAATTTTGGCACAAGAACAGCAAGTTCAGGGGAGGGGGTAATTCGATTACATCGACCCAGTATTCAACTGGTACTTAATTTATCAACTCCGAAAGGATGAAAAGCAAAGTCGACCTCGGTGGAATTTAAACTCAAAATGTGAAGATGTACGAAATGCTGGTATCACTTTATAAAATTGAACAGTATTATCTTTCAAGTCAAGCGAGTGGACAAATGTTTGAACCAACTGCAAAATGACGAGCTTTTGTTCCTGTTGTTTGGCCTAATGCAACCTTTCTCAAAATAAATCTGCGATCAAAGGTTTTCCAGCTATTGATTATGCAATCTATAACTATTTGATTTCAATGTCTTTTTTTAATTTTCAAGACGATAGGGTGTGATTTGAAAAAGAAAAAAAAATGGTTACTATTTCTAGCTTGCGGGCAAATTGCATCCAGGTCACCTTGTTGGCTTGTGAATAACAATTTGCATTACAACGTAAATTCTCTTTTGGTTTCACTTTCATAAACAGTATTTCAAACTAAAGTACAGCCAATACACTGACCGTGCCTGGAATGCTTCCAGAATTCTAAGCCATACAAACCATAAATTACAACAATTAGCAACTAATGAAAACAATGGTGAATTAGTAGAGTCGTTTGAGCGTCGGACTGCCGACACTTTGCAATATTTATTTCGGCTTTTTGCGCTTTGATTTCAAAACCTGACGTAATCAAATTTGACATTTCTCCTTCTGGTATTGACTTATAGAGCACCAGTCCAGGGAGGTGAAATGGTGGAATCGGTAGAGCCTCGAGGTAGAATGCCTTAGGGAATTTGTTCCAGCTCTTTGTGTCCTGAGTTCAAACAATGCCAAAGATTACTTGGGGTGGACAACCTGTCACCCGGTTTAACACCCTTCTGTGACCTTTTGAGTATCTTTAGCGGACGCTATATCAGGAGAATACAATGGCTGTGGCAGAACTTTCCAGCCGACGTAAGAGCCAACGCTGTCGTGTCGCGCTGTGTTTCCGGTTGGGTTGCTTGAAGCTTACCCATCAAGTGAAAGTGGCAGGCAACAGTGTCATGAGAGCATCCTAAATTCTGGATCAATTTCTTAGTGGACTGGCGCGTATCTCCATGGTTATTTCTTTTTAAATATTTTTTGGTTAATTCAAATTAGAAAGAAACGAACAAATTTATCAGTCAACGTAATATCTACACACGCACGGCTGTGTGGTAAGTAGGTTGCTACCAACCACATGGTTCCGGGTTCAGTCCCACTGCGTGGCACCTTGGGCAAGTGTCTTCTACTATAGCCTCGGGCCGACCAAAGCCTTGTGAGTGGATTTGGTAGACGGGAACTGAAAGAAGCCCGTCGTATATATGTATATATACATATATGTATGTATGTATGTATGTGTGTGTATATGTTTGTGTGTGTATATGTTTGTGTGTCTGTGCTTGTCCCCCTAGCATTGCTTGACAACCGATGCTGGTGTGTTTACGTCCCCGTAACTTAGCGGTTCGGCAAAAGAGACCGATAGAATAAGTACTAGGCTTACAAAGAATAAGTCTTGGGTCGGTTTACTGGACTAAAAGCGGTGCTCCAGCATGGCCACACTCAAGTGACTGAAACAAGTAAGAGAGTAAAAATGCCCGTTGGGTATTGAACTCAGAACGCAAAAGACGAAATAAATGCTGCAAGGCGCTGGCAGTCCGACGCTCTAACGACTCTGCCGATTCACCATTACTTTAATTAGCTGCTAATTGTTGCAATTTATGGGTCTTTTGTCTTAGAATTCTGGAAGCATTGCCGGTACGGTCAATATAGTGGCTGTATAAGTTAGAATCGGAGTCTAAGTTTGAGTATTTTGAGCACTATTAAGTGTCTTCTATACTGAGAATCTCTGGATTTCATCTTTTGACTATATATATATATATATATTTATTCTCACCCTAACATCAGACTATTTTATATAGTCAATAGACGGTGACGGCTTATAATTGTGTCTACAATATACGCACGCACACATACATACATACATGCAGACACATGCATGCAGACACACACACACACACACATATAACTCTTCATTCAATTACAACGTGTCTCATAGTACACTGATATTGTTCCTAAAGAAAAAATTACGAACATTAATGAGTGGTAGCTGTCAACTCTTAGTTTTCAATGGTTAGACATTAATTGAATATGAACCAATAACACACTTAGATGACCCTGAGATTGGCTTCATTATATTTGCTTTCACCGGGTTCAGTTGTATAGAAATTACTTCATAAGAAAGCCATAAAGCACATATGTTTCCATTAAAATTTATCCTTAACTTTCATGTTGGACTGAATTATAAAATAAAATGTGACCGTTATGAAGATTAAAGATCAATTTCAATCAATTTTATGCATTAAGTTTATTAGCTTAATTTCTAATTTATATTAAACAATACCCGGTAGCTCTTCCGGTAATGCTATAAGCATTATTGAATAACGAATAATATTTATAAACTATAATTGTTATATATAATGAAGGTGGTTTCGCTAGATAAAATACTTAACGACATTTGTTGCCGCTTTTTACGCCACTCTTTACGTTCAAATTTAGCCGAGGTCGTGAATGCTTTTCATTTTTTTGAGATCGATTAAATAAGTAGCATTGGAGTCAGTGTATTCGACTGCCCACCCCCTCGTGAAAATTGTTGACCTTGTGTTAAAATTAGAAATAATTCTGAAGGTGATTAATTGGCTGAACGATCAAACCATGAAATAGATACGTTGCTGTATTTGTGGTAACTCTTGGTGTTCTGGGTTCAAATTCATCCGAGGACAATCTCATGTTTTCATCCTTCCTGGGTAGATAAAAAAATCATCTCTGTCAGAGTCTTTTCTGTTATGACAAGGATGTGAGGGAACTATTCTTAGACTCTTTTCTCCAAGAAAACCGCTTCTACTCTCGCAGGGTAGGAATTAGATTGCAAAGTAAGGTGCATGATGATGATAAAACAGACAAAAGAAAATCAAACAAATATGAGAGTTCTTACTAGGGGAATTAATTTTCTTGATATAATATTAATCGTTAAGCTCCGTATATATTGTAACAAATTTTTAAAATTAAATCAAAAATATAATAACCAAGTAATTATACAAAAGGGAATTAACGTAAGATTATAATAATCTTTTACCAGTGTTATTTGTAATTAGGTTGATCAATAAAATGAAATATAAACATTTATAAAATACGGAAAAAATTAAGAAAGTGCGTAACAATTCATTGTAAGAAGAGAAATATATGAAGAGTGTGCATCCGAATTGAAATAACTCTCGGCTGTTTCATTTTTAATTATTTTGTATTAAGTATATATTTAGTTTCATGTCTGATAGAAATAGAATGGCGCTTTTCTTTTTAGTTTGCTTCATTGCATATGGAAGTAGGAAAAAGAGAAAGTACTCATGTATTTGGACTTAACTAAACGGTACATTCTTAAATTAATCCGATTTTACTTGAGAACAGCGAAAAATAGAGAATTAAGTAAATAAAATGACAGAATAGATTCCCTTGAATAGTTACTTCTTTTACACGTTTTGATTGACATCACATCAACACAAGTTGTTCTCATAAAGTAGATAAAGGTTTTCCAAAGAGAGAGAGAGAAAGAGAAGGGGGGAAAAAGAAGAAATAAATAGATACTGATAGTCAGTGACCTTTTGTAATTATAATCTGTTAGAATTTGATAAAGATAAATGATAAGATAAAATCGATTGGTTTTAGTGGGTTAAAACTTCTAGAAAATATTTTGACGATGGAAAGTGAACTACGATAATTATCTCAGAGAGTGAAAAAAGAAAAAAAAAAAGAAAAAGAGAAAAGAAAAATGAAGAAAAAGAAAAGAAAAGAAAAGAAAAAAATGAAAAATAAAATAATGAAGCAAAGATTGTTCAGAATAAATCGAATCACTATAAATAATATTGATTCTGCTTAGCAAGAAGAAAATTGGCGACTAAACATACTGCAATCACTTTGGAGCATGAAAATAACGAAAGCTGATTAAAAAGAAACGATTTCTTTAACTAATACAATTCTATGAAGTCAAACGCTATGATTTTGTAGTTAAAAAATTTCACAATTTTTCAATTTTCACCTGATAAAGGATAAATGTGAATGTCAACAAGTCGAAGGATATTTTTGATTTTTTTAAAACAACTTTCATATTCCATCATATTCATCAATTTTACAATGTTTCTTATCTTGTCTGAATGCAACGTCTTAGCAGTATAGAGAAATATCTGTGTGTGTGTGTGTGTATCTATCTATTTATGTATATATATATATATATATATATATATATATATATATATATATATATATATATATATACACATAAAAGGATAAGACCCCCTTCGGTCATGAATGACCATAGGGTTGCACTCAGAAAGTTATCCTCTGAGGTACAAGTCCAAGCAAAGTTGTCTGGAAGACCAGTAGTCGCCCATCCATATCAACCTCCCCTCTCTACGCCACCAATGGTATCCAAGGGAAAGGCAAAGAACGATACAGCTTCGCACCTGTGACATAGTAACTCATTTCTTCAGCTGCGTGAACTGGAGCAACATGAAATAAAGTGTCTTCCTAAAGAACACACACAGCCCAGTCCGGGGAATCGAACCCTCTACCTCATGATTGTGAACCCGATGCTCTACCTACCGAGACATGCACCGTCACACACACATACACACACACACACGCACGCACGCACACACACACACACACACACACACACTCACGCACACGCACACACACACACACACACACACACACACACACACACACATGTAAAAGAATTCGATTCGGTGCCTTGCAACCTAATGTTTCGTTGGCTCGTTACAGGAACCTAGCTCACTGGGTTCAGGATGCCGAATGCAGAGTTGTAGGAAGTCTAGGATATGCTCCAGCTCTTTCATCAAATACTGATGAAAATACAGATAGATGACACAAACGCAGACAAGAGAAACAACAATTAGAGGAACAGGCAAAAACAGACGGGTCATTCTTGACTTTCTTTAATCAGTAAAGTACCTACAGCGTTTCACAAGTTTCTATAGCGGTTGTGTCCACCAACTTAGCTCAAAACTCTCTTGCATAGCGATCTTTGAAATGTCTTGTCTGCATTCTGCAAACGTCATCTCTGCCAAGTCATCTGTGTTCAACAGGCTGTGTTCAGAGAGGCTTTGTAGCCGCCTCCTTCAATCTGGAATAACAAAAGTAGGGAGGTCAACTTACTACAAGTATGGTAATGATGTACGAAAATTACAAAAAGCTAGTATTGTTATAACTGCCTCTGCTCAAAAAAGTTTCGAAACTTTTGGAATACATTTCTTTATACACACACACACACGCACACACACACGCACACACACACACACACACACACACACACACACACACACACACACACACACACACACACACACACACACACACACACACACACACACACACACACACACACACACACACACACACGGTAAGGTTTCTTTGTTGCCACTATAACATAGTTGTTCCATAAAGAACTATGTTATTACATTTTAACCTCAGGAAAATGTCTTTTCCAGCTGCATAGCGACACCCAACCAGTTGGAAAAGACGTTTTTATGTAGTAACATAATTCTTTATAGAACAGCCATGTTATAGTGGCGAAAAAAATAATGAAAAAGGAAATTCGTTACCGTCTAGTATTGTTACGACTTATATCTCGTTTAGAGATTTTAGAACTAGCTATTTGCTCGTTATATATATATATATATATATATATATATATATATATATATGTGTGTGTGTGTGTGTGTGTGTGTGTGTGTGTTTGTAAAAATTGAGGGATCACCTCAAAACGATTACCGGTTTGCTCTCGGTTATTCAAAATATGTTATTCTACAGTTAACATATAAATCCAATGAAGATTTTATAAGATAAATTAGAGGATAAATCCGTTGGATTATTCTGAATATATTTCCTTAACCATATAAGTTTCCTGGAGTATAAATATCAACAATGTTAATAATAAGGATTACTACGAAGTTGCATAGCATTACCTTTAATCCTTTAATTTATATACCGCCTAACATAGATCAACACCTGTTTCAGTTGCACCGATTAGTAACCGTTGCAATTGTAACCCTACTATAAAACCGGTACAGTTTCCTCAGACTCTATACTTGCAATCTTGAAACGGCCAACTCAAAGGATATCAAGTAAAGACCTTGAAGAAACTGCACCGGCTTTATAGCAGCGTCGCAACTGCAACCGTTACTAATCAGTGCAATTGAGACATGTGTTGGTCCATGTAAGACGGTATATAAATTAAAGAATTTTAAAAGGTAATGCTATGCAACTTCGTTGTAATTCTTCTTCTTAATATATATATATATATATATATATATATATATATATATATATATATATATATATATATATATATATATATATATATATATATATATATATATATATATATATATATATATATATATATATATATATATATATGTATGTATATGTATGTATTTATGTATATGTATGTATGTATGTATGCATTTATGTATGTATTCAACGAGATGCAGCCGTTAAAATGTTTATGTTGCATGAAAGCAAACCTTGGAAACACAGCACGCTGAAACATTGTTGTTTATTCTGAATTAAACAACTGTAATTGTATTGAAACTGGGTAGCGGTTCTGTAAGAAGCGGTATTTTGTAATGCATGTATGTTTGATTAAGATGTAACAAAACGTCCTAAGTCGGTACGATCTTGTGCACTGGATAATATATAGAATTAGAATTTTGAATAGCTAATCTGCTTCCAGCGGCTAAAGTAATGTCATTTTAAGGAAATGTCACAGAAAAGACGAGAAGGCGACAACAACAATACAAAAGTAACATACCAGCAATGGAAGTGAGATCTCTTGAATAGGCTGTGTTCTGTATTGTTTAATTTGATAGAAATGGCAGAGCGCGGATATGGATTCATACATACATGCATACATACATGCATACATACATGCATACATACATACATACATACATACATACATACATACATACATACATACATACACAAATACACACATGCATACATACATATGCATATATACACATGTATAGACGTATATATATATACATATACATATACATATATACACTTGTATATATATGCATACATATACACACGTATACATCGACATGCATATCTATCCCCCTCTCTCTATCTGTCTGTCTATCCATCTATCTATCTCTCTATCTGTCTATATATTCTCTCACACACACACACACACATACACACACATACATGCATATGTATGTGTATATATATATATATATATACACACACACATATATATGCATATATTTGCATTTATATACATACATCTACCTACGTATATACATGCATAATGCATATCTATCTATCTATCTATCTATCTATCTATCTATCTATCTATCTATCTATCTATCTACGTTACGTAATACCTTGGCTTTCACAGCGGGTGTTGGGAATACGAGAGTAACCTTCGTAGCCAAATTTAAATAAGATTATAACTAAAACGAAAACTTGATTTATTATAAGCAACACAAATCAGTGAAGAGATGAAATATTTGATTAATATAATGGAATATATTTTAAAGACGTTGAAAGTGTTGATTGAATGCAGTGAGCTGGTATTTTTGGTGTGGAGTGTTTGAACAGAACGTAATTTAAATAAGAGACGGGAATGTAAGGGAGAGAGAGAGAGAGAGAAAGAGAGGGTGAGTGGGAGAGAGAGAGAGGGATAAAGGAGGGGAGTGAGTGAAGGAGGGAGAGTGAGAGAGAGGCATAGAGAGAAATAGAGAAAGGGAGAAAGAAATAAAGCCATCCCTACACCCCCAACACACACACAGACACTCACACAGACACACAAACACAGACACACTCACTCAGACATATATATGTGTACGCATGGATTTATGGCGTCATTTTAAGTGCGTATGTGTCTGTGTATACATTCATACATAGATATATACATACTCACACATACAGCCCCCTCACACACATATACATACAGTATCTCACAGAAGTTTGTACACCTCTAAAAAATTTCAGTAAAATTGCCATTAGTCTGATGATATGAAAGGAAATCAAACGAAATTTATACTGTATAAAATATATTATACAAGCAGACAATATACACATTTTGGACACAAAATAAACATTTTCAAAGATATGAACGAAATATTAATTTTCAAATGATACAAAAATATGTACACCCTAAAGGATTATTTGCTATATTCAATATTTGGTGTGACTGCCTTGCTTTCAATGACTGCATTAAGTCTTCTGGGCATAGAGTCAACTAAATTCCCGCATATAACCAATGATATCAACCTCCATTCATTCTGAATATTGTCTTTCAACTGTGTTACATTGCAGGGTTTTTTCCTCCTCAACCCTCCTTTTCAAAACACCCCACAAATGTTCTATTGGATTTAAATCCAGTGACATGGTAGGCCAAGGCAATACCTTTACCTTTTTATCTGATAAAAACTTAGTCGTCATCTTTGAAGTGTGTTTAGGGTCATTATCATGTTGGAACATGGAATGTCTTCCTAGTTTCTCGATGCTTTTCAACATTGTTTTCTGCAATATGTCACAATAAAGCTTCGAATCCATTGTTCTCTCAATAAATGTGAGTCCTCCCACACCAGCCGCACTCATGCATCCCAAAAGCATAATACTTCCGCCGCCATGTTTCACGGTATGTACGGTGTATTTGTCGTTATTTGACCCAAACAAGTTGATTTTAGTTTCGTCAGAAAAAAGAATTTTATTCCAAAACTCCTCCTTACTCACATAGGTTTCGGCAAAAGAAATACGACTTGATTTATGTCTTGCAGTGAAGAGAGGCTTACTACGTGAAATGCATCCATGAAGACCACACCGTTTCAAACTAAAGCGAACTGTTTGGACGGATACGCTCTTTCCACTAACAGAAGACACTTCTTAGGCCAAAGAAGAAGCGGTACGATGCCTATCGTCCATCACGCAACGCTGGATGCGGCGAATATCACGCGCAGTTAAAATAGGACGATCTGGATAATGTTTATTGCTTAGCTGTCCTGTAGCTTTGTACTTCTGAATTGCTTCGGCAACAATATTTAAGCTAATGTGTAATTGTTTGCTAATTAACTTGTATCCTAAGCCATTCTTGCGCAAATTAAAAATCATTTTCTTCAAATCTTCAGACAATTCTTTTCCTTTTGGTGTCATTTTATTCACAATGAAGATTTTCACCACGTTGCACAAATCAGAATTCCTGCAGATGCAAAAACGCCAGAAGAAATAGTTTATTAGAATTGAAATTATCAGCAATATCTGAATTTAGTTAAAAAAAAGGGGATAAAAAATTGAATAGGCGTAGGAGTGGCTGTGTGGTAAGTAGTTTGCTTACCAACCACGTGGTCCCGGATTCAGTCCCACTGCGTGGCACCTAGGGCAAGTGTCTTCTACTATAGCCTCGGGCCGAGCAAATCCTTGTGAGTGGATTTGGTAGACGTAAACTGAAAGAAGCCTGTCGTATATATGTATATATATATGTATGTGTGTATGTGTTTGTATGTCTGTGTTTGTTCCACCCCAACATCGCTTGACAACCGATGCTGGTGAGTTTATGTGCCCGTAACTTAGCGGTTCGGCAAAAGAGACCGATAGAATAAGTACTAGGCTTCCAAAGAATAAGTCCTGGGGTCGATTTGCTCGACTAAAGGCGGTGCTCCAGCATGGCCACAGTCAAAAGACTGAAACAAGTAAAAGAGTAAAAGAGTATAGCAAATTTCCTTTGGAGTGTACATATTTTTGTAACGTTTGAAAATTAATATTTCGCTCATATCTTTGAAAATATTTATTATTTTGTTTGATCTTTTTCGATATTATCAGAGTAATGGCAATTTTACTGAAATTCTTTTGGGGGTGTATGTCTGTGAGTTACTGTATATGTAAAAGGTTGTTATGGCCGGTCAGAAAGCGATCATTGGCTGCGCTCCTGTCGATCTCTGACCAGCCGTAACAAACAAACTTGTAAACATAACACTGCTCTGTTTTAGTGTGTTTCTTTTTCAGATATATGAACTACTAACCGAACCGATGTATATATATATATGTGTGTCTGTATATATATATATATATATATATATATATATATATATATATATATATATATATATATATATATATATATATATATATATATATATATATGTATGTATGTATGTATGTGTGTGTGTGTGTGTGTGTGTGTGTGTGTGTCTGTGTCTTGACAACGGGTTACTTAGCGGTCCGGCCAAAGAGAGCGATAGAATACCAGGCTTTAGAAAACTAATTTGTTCGACTAATAACCCTACACGGCAGCGCCCCAGCACACCGGCGGTCACATAAACGAAACAAGTAAAAGATACACACACACACACACACACACACACTCACACACACACACACACACACACACACACACACACACACACACACACACACACACACACACACACACACACACATATATATATATATATATATATATATATATATATATATATATATATCAGTACTAAGATAGATATACACTTGTAGTTTTGAAATATACAATGACATGGAGCACAAAATACAGATTACAAAATGATGGAAAAAGAAACAAAAGAGAAGAGAAAGATTATGTAAAGTCTTTTACATAATCTTTTTCTTCTGTTCTGTGTTTTTTCTTCATTTGCTAATTTACATTTTGTGCTACATATAAATATGTACGCCTGAAGCCTAACGAATTTATCTATCTAACTACCTCCATAGAAGCTCGATATACATTGTTCCTATAGCAAAATTTCGATGCCGAACTGCTGGGTCTGGATGAAAAAATAGGAGTTTAAGTTCTCATACAATTTAGCACTATCTATACTAACATTATTTTCACCGACTCTCTCTCTCTCTCTCTCTCTCTCTCTCTCTCTCTCTCTCTCACACACACACACACATACAAACACAGACACAGACAGACAGACAGACATACAGACAGATAGACAGATAGACACAGACACAAACACACACACTCACACACACACATGTTTATGAAAGTTAGCCATCATTGATTTGGTAGTTCTATCTCGTTTTGCTGTTTTTGGTAATTCAGTGGACAAGAGTGGACATAGATGCATTCTTCATTTTTGGCTAAATAGAATATCAAAGATGTAACAGATATAGGAAGAGAGAGAGAGAGAGAGAGAGAGAGAGAGAGAGAGAGAGGAGAGAGAGAGAGAGAGAGAGAGAGAGAGAGAGAGAGAGAGAGAGAAGATGCACCAGCAATCGGCTCGATCGACGTGAAATGAAGTGCTTGATTCTGCAGCCGAACTCACTATCTAGCAATCAGTAGGCTACCACCCTGCCCACCAAGCCGTGTGCCAACTACACACACACACACACACACACACACACATATACATATATGTACGTATCTATAAATATGTATGTACGTATGTATGTATATATATATATATATATATATATATATATATATATATATATATATATATATATATATATACATATATATATACATATATATATATGTACTTTTACATACATCTATATCTATTTATATTTATGTTGTATGTTTGTATGTGTGTATGTATTCGTACATGCATACATACATACATATATATATATATATATATATATATATATATATATATATATATATATATATATATATATATATATATATATATATATACATACATACATATATATATATATATATATATATATATATATATATATATATATATATATATATATATATATATGAAAGAAGGTTTGAAAATGCACTTATTTTTTAAAAAATATTTATTTACTTAACCGGTTTCACTTTTTTAGAAAAAGATTATCAAAAGTCTTTGAGAATAATAAAAAATGTTAAAAAACAGTTCGAGAATTAAAATGCATATATACATTCTTTGATGATAAAATATATTTAAAGTATAAAGCTTTGTATGTAACAATACAAAGTTCATACAAAGCTTTATACTTTAAATATATTTCATCATCAAAGAATGTATATATGCATTTTAATTCTCGAACTGTTTTTTAACATTTTTTATTATTCTCAAAGACTTTTGATAATCTTTTTCTAAAAAAGTGAAACCGGTTAAGTAAATAAATATTTTTAAAAAAATAAGTGCATTTTCAAACCTTCTTTCATATATATTTCCACTCGTACGGTATTCCACAACTTTACTTTATTATATATATATATATATATATATATATATATATATATATATATATACTTATGTATAGTCTGGTGCAAATTGTAAACAAATGCCTTGAATTGCGTGTGTATTTGTGATGTAGTTGTGACTATTACAAGAGTTACTTCCCTTATGATCAGTTATCGCATTTAGAGATGCCGACAAGAAGGAAAAGCCGGAAGGAAATGCATCGAATTGAAAGCACCGAAATTTCATGTAGGAAACACTGCGATTGCATCAAATATGCAATAGTATGGAGACAGAAGAGCTGTTTGAATATTTTAATTTATTACATGGAATCATCCATTAGATAGTCATGTTCCCTTGAGCAAGAGACTCAAGTGTCTTGTGTTAGGACTTGATACATAAAGAAACGCTTCATGTTAAATTGTTACTTACGCATATTTGTTTCTGTAAGGCAAGACATCTTGATTCTCTGTAATCTATTTATATCTGGTATCCGTAACATTTACTTCTTAGTATAATTCGATAGTTCAACGACTATGAAGTGAGAAAAATCTTAAAATCTCGACGTTTGATTTCTTTTCTCTTTTGCTTCAGATAAAGAACAGAGAAAGTAGATTGTGTTATCGCTTACGTTGCGGATAAATAAGCGGAAGAAAGTACTGGAGTTGGAAGAAGTATTCGTAGAGATGGGTGGGGACGAATAATGTGAGAGATGTGGTATGAGAGGATAAACTATCTGGAGAATGAAGGGAACGAAACCAAGTATTGTAGGGTGAACATAAAAAAAGTAACACTGTAGAGAAAGTTGCTATACTCAGATAAACCGGGAGGAAATGCACGGAGTTGAAAGCAAAACGGAAAGAAGGGGAAGCGGTACGTAGAAATTGATAATTTTCTTGGACAACTGTGAGAATCAAACTGACGTATTTATTCATGCAATGCAGATTCCAACGTTAATATGCTAATTGCTGTTGCATTTTCTCTTTGGGAATAAATAATCCTCTTACTCAAATGTATGTTCCAAAGACACTCAATTCACTATGGTAAGAGGTCTTATGGACACCGGTGTTTCGGCTTTGTTGTGTGTCTCATAAACCAATCTTACCGTGCACCATGTAACTAATAAGATTTTTAGCACTTGTTTAAAGAATTCAGTTAACAAAAGCAATCGAAATGCTTAGCGGTATTTCGTCTGTCTCTACGCTCTGAGTTCAAATTCCGCCGAGGTCGACTTTTGCTTTTCATCCCTTCGGGGTCGATAAATTAAGTACCATTTGCGTACTGGGGTCGATCTAATCGACTGCCCCCACCTCCACCAAAAATTCGGGCCTTGTGCGTAGAGTAGAAAAGAATATTAAATGTAGGCTAAGGTGGCGAGCTGGCAGAAACGTTAGCACGCCGGGCGAAATGCTTAGCGGTATTTCGTCTGTTTTTACGTTCTGAGTTCAAATTGCGCCGAGGTCGACTTTACCTTTCGGGTAAATAGCAGTTGCGTAATGGGGTCGATCTAATCAACTGGGCTCCTTCCCCAAAATTTCGAGCCTTGTTCGTACAGTAGAAAAGAAAATTTAATGCACGCTAAGGCAAAATCATAAACACTCTAGAGAAAATGCTTAGCGGCATTTCGTCCGTCTCTATGCTCTGAGTTAAAATTCCACCGAGGTTGACTTTGCTTTCATCCTTTCAGGTTCGATAAAATATGTACCAGTTGAACACTGGGATCAATGTAATCTACTTTTCCCCTCCACCGAATTTATTGGTCTGTGCCAAAATTTGAAGCCAATATTAAATGCACGTTCCGTTAACAACTGCTTTGTGATATTTTATCATGTAGCTGACTGCATTTTTATATTTCCAACTGTTGCATGCTTTGCCGGTGCTCTACTTAGAATTAACATTTCGAGGCTTTAACAACGGTAAATGTACTTTTAGTGCTGTTCTTTTCAACATAATTGATACTAAGATTACATTGCTATTAAATATCTACATATTGACTTGCTTCGCTTCACTATTATTTTGTAAGTAACAATATTTCAGTATATTACTGCATGTTATAATACATTAACAAACAATACATTTCTCTCGATCGGTTTGCATCACTGTGAATGAGATGGGCTTGATTTTTCGCTTCACTCAAACGTAGGTAGAATAACGGTATTTACGAAGATATTGTGTTTTAGTAACAAATACTAGCTGTATTTATAATGTATCGAAGGGTATTTAGACAGTAATTTTCATTGCTTTATGTGTGCATTTGATTACATTTCAGCTTGGAGCTTGCTCCATTTTACGATTTCCTTTGTTGACGTTCGAGCTTCCTTCGTGTTGTAAGTCTTGACATACTTATTCCCACATGCATACCGTATATATACTTATGCATATACACTAATGGAGTATATGATAAAATGATATTAGATCATTGTAAAACATGGTATTTTAAAGGTAGCGTGCTTGCACTAGTATATGCACATGTGTGTATATGTATGTGTGTGTGTGTATGTATGTGTATGTGTGTAATAATAATAATAAGGATAATAATAATAATAGTAATAATAATAATAATGATAATAATAATAATAATAATAATAATAATAATGAGTGATTGTAGGATCTCTAGGAATGATAAAAAAAGGTACTGAAATCTATTTGAAAATGATACCAGGCTTACCATCTCTACAGGAGGTGCAAAAAATCGTGCTAACTGGAACGACTCATGTACTAAGAAGAGCATTATCGCTGTGAAAACAACATCCATTCATGATTTTTTTTTTTTTCTTAAATGCATGTTTTACCTATGAATTTGCGTGTGTAAATTGGGAATGCATACAACGTTTCTCTGCCCTAGGTGTACGGAAAACACTCGGCGAGAAATGGGAAAAAATTTGAAGAAAGAAGAAAAAAAAACAATAATAATAATAATAATAATAACAATAATTTGAAAATATGGTATACAGGTATACATGTGCGTATATATATATATGTATATATATATATACCAGTGGTCACTGACAGAGAGAGAGAGAGAGAGAGAAGAGAGAGATGATATGTTTCTCTCCGTACATCTATAAACACATGTGCGAGTACAAGGATGTCTGGCAACCAAGAATTTCTGAGCTTACCTGATTAAAATAGAAATTCAAGAGTTGTGATCGAGGAATAAATATCATTGCGACTAATCGAAAAGTTCTAAAACATCGTAATAAATGAGAGAAAAATTCTATATCTAATAATAGTCGATATACATGTTTATTGGTTACGTAGTTGGTTGATATCTCTAGATACATATTACATCGTATAGAGAGAGGTGAGATAGAGAGAGAGATAGAGAGGAAGCGAGAGAGTGAGAGAGAGAGAGAGAGAGAGAGAAAGAGAGAGAGAGAGAGAGAGAGAGAGAGAAAGAGAGAGCAAAAGTTGATATAAAGAGAGTTAACAAAACAGGTGGAGGATGAGTGTCTTGTAGCTTACAGAAAAATATAGAAATTTTTAAACGAAATTTTGAAGCGATAGGTTTTCGACAGGGAGTAAATTGCAGTTATTTTGGTAAAATTTAGAGAAATACTAAAGTGCACTTATTGCAAATGTATAAATGAGAAATTTGTTTTATTTAGTTTTATATTGAAGTCATTAATATTTTTATTTTGAAATGTTGTATTCATTTCATCATTTTGTATAAGCACCAATAAATTTGTTAAAAGTTAAATTATAATTATCGTATGGACGCTATACTCACTATCCAGAGTTAACCATCTTATGACAAGTAACGAACCAGTATACCTACAAACACACACACGCACACACACACACACACACACACACCACACACACACACACACACACACACACCACACACACCCGTAATGCAACGCTGAGTAGATAAACGAACAATTTTAATAGTTAAATCAAAGGATATTAAAGTGAAGACCCTGAAGAAACTGCACCAGTATCATAGAAAGATTACAATTGTAACGATTACAAATCGTTGCAGTAGAAACATGTGTAGCTCTATTTGAAGCTGTATATATATATATATGCATCGATTAAAATTTTCTTTCAATTTGAAAATTGGTTACGAAACACGTGTAGTCGTTTTATTATCATTACCTTATGATATTTACTTTGTATTACATTATACTTATTTATTGTGCTTTTACTTATTAATTTTTCTATATGTGACAGTGGATTTTCATCGACGAGTTCATGAACCTTGGTTCTTTTTCCTAAAACTATATATATATGCATATATACATACATATATGTATATACGCATATATACATACATATATATATATATATGTGCATGCATGTGCGTCTGTGTGTGTCTGTGTCTGTCTATGCATGCGTGTATATGAGTATGTGTGTGCGTATGCGTGTGTGAGTGTGTAATATGTGGTGTTTCGCGAAATTTACGGCCTTTAGTGTCTAAAGTAAACAAGTCACGTTCTGATATATCGGTTTGTTGCGTTTACGTTATATTTGAAATATGATTTAATTGCTTTATTTTCATTGGATATTTTATACTCATATTTCACTTTTTAGTCTAATAAATTTATTTGTTAAACTATTCGCTTGTTTATTCTTAGATTTAGGAAAGCTTCATTAATGATATTTTAAATTGTTTACTACTTTTTCAGTAGCAATTACTGCTTGTAGTTATGCGAAAGACACACACACACACACACACACACACACACACACACACACATATATATATTTATGTACATATATATATATATATATATATATATATGTATATATATATATATATATAGATATAGATATGTATAGACATAACATATATACACATATATTTATAAACACTAAATACAAATATGCGTATATAAATGCTTACGATGTATATATATATATATATATATATATATATATATATATATATATATATATGTATATATGCGTGTGTGTCTGTGTGTGTTTATCTATACATCTTTCTCACTCTGTTTGTATACATGTATCTACCCATCTATCTATCTATCTATCTATCTATCTATCTATCTATCTATCTATCTATCTATCTATCTATCTATCTATCTATCTATCTATCTTTCTGTCTGTCTGTCTGTCCGTCAATGTGTGTGTGTGTGTTTATGGTTATAACAGAAACATTTAAACACCGACTAAAATTAACAAGAAAATTAAAACCTTAAAATTTTAAAAATCTAAACGTAAAACAAAGGTTGTTGAGTTCGTTTGCAACAGAGAAAATATTTTGATTGAATAAAAAAATGAAAATTTCAGATCTGAAGTAGGAGTTGACATATTCTACCTATTATAAAGCTTTAATTGTAAATTTCCTGAAAATAGTATTGAAATTAAGAAAAAAAAAAAAAGAAATATATTAAACCATTCATAAATATCTATTGAATATATTAACGTGAATATATAGTTTAAACATGTTTGCGTTTTTATACTTAGCAGCTATTTTGTAGGAACAAAAGTCAACGTCACTATTCTTTCGTAGAGTCACATGTCCAAAAGGGAATTGCATGAAGAAAGGAACTGCTGAATATTTGCAGTGCAAGAGTAAAAACCAAAACGGATGTATTCTTAGAGGCATCGATAAACTCTCTGTCACTGACTCTCTATTTCTGTCTGTCTCTCTCTGTGTCTTTCTGTCTCTCTCTGTGCCTTTCTGTCTCTCTCTCTCTGTCGTTCTGTCTCTCACTGTCTTTCTGTCTCTCTCTGTCTTTCTGTCTCTCTCTGTCTTTCTGTCTCTCTCTGTCTTTCTGTCTCTCACTGTCTTTCTGTCTCTCTCTGTCTTTCTGTTTCTCTCTGTCTTTCTGTCTCTCACTGTCTTTCTGTCTCTCTCTGTCTTTCTGTCTCTCTCTGTCTTTCTGTATCTCTCTGTCTTTCTGTCTCTCTCTGTCTTTCTGTCTCTCTCTGTCTTTCTGTCTCTCACTGTCTTTCTGTCTCTCTCTGTCTTTCTGTTTCTCTCTGTCTTTCTGTCTCTCACTGTCTTTCTGTCTCTCTCTGTCTTTCTGTCTCTCTCTGTCTTTCTGTCTCTCTCTGTCTTTCTGTCTCTCTCTGTCTTTCTGTCTCTCTCTGTCTTTCTGTCTCTCACTGTCTTTCTGTCTCTCTCTGTCTTTCTGTTTCTCTCTGTCTTTCTGTCTCTCTCTGTCTTTCTGTCTCTCTCTGTCTTTCTGTCTCTCACTGTCTTTCTGTCTCTCTCTGTCTTTCTGTCTCTCTCTGTCTTTCTGTCTCTCTCTGTCTTTCTGTCTCTCACTGTCTTTCTGTCTCTCTCTGTCTTTCTGTCTCTCTCTGTCTTTCTGTCTCTCTCTGTCTTTCTGTCTCTCACTGTCTTTCTGTCTCTCTCTGTCTTTCTGTCTCTCTCTGTCTTTCTGTTTCTCTCTGTCTTTCTGTCTTTCTCTGTCTTTCTGTCTCTCTCTGTCTTTCTGTCTCTCACTGTCTTTCTGTCTCTCTCTGTCTTTCTGTCTCTCTCTGTCTTTCTGTCTCTCTCTGTCTTTCTGTCTCTATCTCTGTCTCCGTCACTCTTTATGCGTATGTGTGTGAATGTGTGTATGTGTGTGTGTGTATGTATGTATGTGTGTATGTGTGTATATGTATGTGTGCCTGTGCTTGTATCTGTTTGTGTTTGTTCGTATGTGTGTGCGTGTGTGTATGTGTATGTTTGTGTATATGTGCGTGTGTGTGTATTTGTGTTTGTGTTTGTGATTGTATGCTTGCGTGTGTGTGTGCGTATGTATATGTATGTGTGTTTACGTGAGTGTGTGTGTGTTTGTGCCCGTGTGTGCCTGTGTGTACTTGTTAGTGTGTGTGGGTGTGTTTGTGTTGTGTGTGTGCGTGTGTGCGTGTGTGTGTGTGTGTGTATACACAACGGGCTTTGTGGTTGGGAAACAACACCTATACGCACATATTAACCTTTGATTTTCACTCAAATTTTCTATAAACACATTTCAACATTAAACTCATGAATCACTCAATACCTTTCTGGAAAGCTCATATTTATTAAGTTTTATATGAAAATGGTTAACATTAACTCCAGCGTTCCCGTTTGCTCGCCTATACCTGACAGACTAATAACGGCGCATGCAATCCGTATCTCTGAAATCACTGTCAAATTTTTAAACCCTCCCTCCCTCCCTCCATCTACCCACCCCACACATATTCAGGGCATTCGGACTATATTAAATTGTCTGCATAAAAGAAAAAGGAAACAATATCCCCCGACAAAATATAAGTAGCTTAAAAGAACCAAAAATTATCAACTAGATTACCGCTGAGAGATAGCAGTTGTCTCAAATTAACCGCATCCAGCTTCCACCATGGCCTCGACACGGCTTCTCTACGATGATCTTCGAAAACCTCCTTGATCTTGGCCACCAGCTAAGCCTTGGTGTTGCAGGCTGAGCGGTTGGTGTCTTTCTCAAATGTACCCCACATATAATAATCCGTGGGATTACAACTGGGGGAATTAAGAAGTCAGATATTGGGGTTGGTGAAGTCGTAAAAGATTCTCCGACAACCACTTCTGACTATTTCCTGAGGTATGGCAAGGAGCTCAATACTGCTGCGATACATATGGTCTTCGAGCAGCAACTCTCTCCAGCCAGGGTTTGACTACCAATAGCTTTACATAGCCGTCTGAAATGGAGCCTAAGGACCTGTTCAAAGATGTGTGGGGCGGTATAACGCCACTTTCACTGGAAACACACCCAAGACAATTACAGTTTTGGGGAACTTGCTTTTCGTGATCGGTGGTTCATGTCCATGTCCCATCTTACAGCCTTTACAATATTCACAGAGCATTGAGCAGTAAACAATATGTCGGCATATTGCTACCCAGCACGAATAATCATGACATAGGTAATTATTTTCCAATATTCAGATGGCCTACTGTCCTCCATGTCAGCTAATTCTTTTGTCAACGACACCTTTAATGCTTATGCTCTCCAACGCCATTGATTGTTCATCAATACATCAATCTGTTCCGAAAAAAGGAGACAAAATTCGTCAAATTTAGTTAATAAACACTGTACACATACGACGTGCATTTAAAATGTATATATTCCTTCTTATATTATCACCCCAAAACAAATGCCGCATGGGCAAAATCCTTTGAGTGTGAGATGATGCAACCCTTCTTGCGCACAGATGAAAGTTTTCGCGCCGGTAGGCCGCGTCAGCTCCCGACCGCTACACACAGAGGACAGACATGTAGTGCTTGCCCGTCAGATTTTCGTTCGCACGCAAGATGACCGAACGCATAGAGCAGAGACCATAAAACCATGTCTCATTACCAGTGATGATGGCCTCCATGAAGACTGGGTTGTCGTTTACACAGTCCAGCATGTCTTGAGCGATTTCAACCGTCTGTATGTAACTCCTCTCACACTAATGTACTTTTTCACCTACATTTTCTGATTCTTTGTCCGTACTCTCTTTTATATTCACCTACTTATATTTTTAGTGTATATCATGACATCTCGTTACTACCATAATCATCTTCATTCCAGCTACTCCCACTTATTCTTATATATTGTAGAGTGGCCAAGTACCACCTGTGCCTGTAGCTCAATATCATCCCCCCCTCAACTTAACGTCGTCTCCTTCTCTACTTCACTTCTATACAATGAAAGTAATCTTATCTTTGTCTTGCGAGTTACGACGCCATGAAAAAGGCACCCAGTTCAGTTCAGTTCAGTAAGTGGTTGCTGTTAGGAAAGGCATCCGACAGTAGAAATCATGCTTAAACAGACAATGAAGCTCAATGAAGTTAGATCCTGTCAAATTGCTCGACTAATGTCTGTATAGACGACAGAAATTGAATGACGACAACGATGATGATGATGATGATGATGATACACACACACACTCGCACACACACACTCGCACACACACACACGTGTACACACACATACACACACACAAACACATACACACACACAAACACATACACACACACATATATATGTAGCTAAATGATGGTATCGTAGACAACAACACATTTATCCGCAAGAAAACCTTCAAGTTAAAAGGCAACGGTTCCTAAATGGTAATTAATCCAACACTGTTACTTGCTCTACAGGAATAAGCTTTCAGAAGTATTCTTATGCTAGATCTGAAGACGATGAAGCTTGTTCAGACTTATTCTCTTACGAGAAATGAAATAAAATTAAATATAATTAGATACTTATTTGGGAAAATCATATCAAGAGAATAAAGATTTAATAAAATATGATCTTCCTGTATTTCTGTCTTCATTAATTTTCCACCTTCTATCTAAGACTCAATTAATTAGACAGTTTACTTTAAATTTGATGCGATCGGATAAACATCAACGGCTGAGTGGCAACGTAAGTAGCAATTAGCCAATAAGTAAATGGTTGCAAAGCTTTCTGTCTCTCTCGCAGCACGTTAATGACAGCAGGTAAAAATATACAAAAAGAACAAAAAAATAGAAAAAGAAGAAAAAAAAAGAAATGTAAAATATACTTTTTTACTCTAGGCACAAGACCCAAAATTTTGAGAGAGAGGGCCAGTCGATTAGATCGACCTCAGTACAGTACGCAACTGGTATTTAATTTATCGAGCCCGAACGCAAAGTCAACCTCGGCGGAATTTGAACTCAGAACGTAAAGACGGACGAAATACTGCTAAGCATTTCGCCCGGCTTGCTAACTTTTCTTATTTCTTTATTGCCCACAGGGGGCTAAACATAGAAGGGACAAACAAGGACAGACAAGGGGATTAAGTCGATTACATCGACCCCAGTGCGTAACTGGTACTTAATTTATCGACCCCGAAACGATGAAAGGCAAAGTCGACCTCGCCGGAATTTGAACTCAGAACGTAAAGACAGACGAAATACCGCTAAGCATTTCGCCCGGCGTGCTAACGTTTCTGCCAGCTCGCCGCCAGTGAAAAAGTAACATATAACTGTGTGGATGCTTTTTTTCTTGTTCCACCATGGATGGCTACATAGGCAGAATATGAGCGTCGGATTAAATCTTTCGATCTGTAATGCCCTGAGTTCGAATTCAACTTAACTAGAGGCACAGGAATGGCTGTGTGGTGGGAAGCTTGCTTCCTAACCACATAGTTCCGGGTGCAGTCTGACTGCATAACACCTTGCACAAGTGTTTTCTACTATAGCCTCGGGCCGACCGAAGTGTTGTAAGGGGATTTGGTAGATGATAACAGAAAGAATAAAAGAATACCGTTGTATATATATATATATATATATATATATATATATATATATATATATATATATATATATATATATATATATATATGTATGTATGTATACATATACTTACACACATGCATGCATACATACATGCATACATACATACATACATACATACTTACATACATACATATATATATATACATACGTGCATACATACATACATGGTAGTTGTCTACTCCTTATGCTGAGTCTGACCACCACCTGTACCTACATCTTGAACCATTATGGCATCTAATGTGGCTTTTTAAACCAGACAATGTTCTGAAAAGACACCCACATAGATTGCATATCCAATTTGGACCACCAAGAGCTGCAGATAAATTCTGATCTTTGTGAATCTTAAAATGTCTTTGAGGCATCCGTTAGATTTTCAAACCTTCTGGCATACATTGCATTCAAAGGTGTGCATAGACATATAGGCAGAATAGTTAGTGGACGTTCGTTTTCATGGGTTCGCAAATGAGATTTGAGTCCAGAAAAAGAAAGGCATGGTCTGTCACAAACTGCACACAAAAAGGTCATTGTAATTCACCTTCTCTATCGATACATTCTTCCATAAATCTCTTTTGAGTCTTGCATGCGTTATCCTGGCCTCTTCAAACACTTTCCCTGCACCTCACACTTTTGTTTGCGATCCTGCTCGATCCGAAGCAAGGGTTTCTATGTAGTAGTCCTTATGCCGTCCGTAAATCTTTTTTTTTCAGTTTACGCCGATAGCGTTTCCCCCTCTGCAAGCTCACCATAAAACAGCTGTTTGGGCATGCCTTCATCCGCAATTCGAACAATATGGCCACACCATCCCATTTGGTTTCTCAAAATCATAGCTTTAATTAAGGTGATACCTGCAGATACAAGGACATCTGAGTTTGGAGTAAAAGAACTCCCATTTAATGTTTAAAATGTGATGAAGGCATTTTTGGTGGAATTGTTCTTACAATTTAAAATGTTTTTCATAACATGTCCATGTTTCACAAGAATACAAGAGGGATGGTAAGACAAATGATTTGTAAAGAGCCAACTTTGTATTGTCATTTATATGTCGCTGGCGCCAAACGTGTGACTCCAAACCATCAAATGTTTTTGCTGCCCTTTGAATTTGGAAATGTATTTCTGTATCAAGATTTCCATCATTTTGTACAGAGCTTCCAAGGTAAATGAACGAATCAACAACCTCAAGTAACTCACCCTTAACAAAAATTTTAGCGGGGTTATAAACAGAACCACACGCAGGTTGATGCATTGCAACTGTTTTTTTTCAAGTTGATGGTCAAACCCAAATCATCACAAGCTGAGTCAAATGTAGATACAAGAGATTGCAGACCTGTTTCAGAATGACTGACAAGAGCACAATCATCAGCGTATAAAAGTTTCCTAATGAGTGAAGTAAAAACCTTCGTTTTGAATTTCAGTCTGGTCAGATTAAAAACATTCTCTGTTGTTCGATATTTTATGTGAATACTCTCCTCAGAGTTTTGAAAAGCGTGTGACAACACAAAGCAAAGAATATTGCAAAGAAGGTGGGTGCATCAAGGTCTCCTTGCTTTACTCCATTTTCCACGGCAAAAGATTCAGAGAGCTTACTACCAAAATTAACTCTAGCTTTTATATCTTGATGCAAAGCCGTGATCCTGTTTACAAATTTTTCTGGGCAACCTATTTTCTTTAGAATTAACCACAGAACATTTCTATTAATAGTATCGAATGCATTTCTATTAATAGTATCGAAATCAACAATGCAATAGTGTAGGGCAAGATTCTGATCAATGCACTTTTCTTGAAATTGTCTGACAGTAAAAATACAATCAGCTCTGCCCTTGGAGGAACGAAAACCACACTGAGACGCAAACATTATATTTGGAACTGTGAAGGTATTTTAACGTTCTAACAAAATGCGGCAAGTACCTTTCCAACTACAGACAAAAGCCCGTCAAAGGGCGGAGTAACTCATGAACAGTCAACGGCCATCCAACAAAATATCTGTAAATATGTATATATCTTTTTTCCTTTTTTTCCCCTTTTCTTATATGTATATATATGAATATTTTTACTTTTATATATACAGGGGTTGGACAAAATAATGGAAACACCTAGCATCATGGCATCATAATTTTGAAATATCTGTAAAACCATCAAAAGCTTATTTATTTTTATTTTTCTTTATTTATTATTACTGTTGTTTATTATGTTTTGCTAAAATTACTGTTTCTTTTCAGATATCATCAGAAAAAAGGTAATTAAAAATCATTAAAATGACAGATCTATCGGACCTTTCAAAAAGGTCAAATTGTTGGTGCTCGCATAGCAGGCGCTAGTGTAACGAAAACAGTCGAAATGTTTGATGTATCAAGAAGTACTGTCTTGAAAGTAATGACAGCCTTTGAGAAAGAGGGAAAAACCTTCTCGTCGAAACAAAACTCAGGAAGAAAACCAAAACTTTTAGACTCTTACGCGAATTGTTAGAAAGTACAGCTACCAAAATTACCGCAGAACTTAATGACCACTTTTACTTGTTTCAGTAATTAGACAGCAGCAATGCTGGGGCACCGCCTTGAAATTTTGAGTCGAATGAATCGACCCCATTACTTATATTTTAAGCCTGGTACTTATTCTATCGGTCTCTTTAGCCGAACCGCGAAATTACGGGGACGCAAACACACCAACACCGGTTGTCAAGTGGTGAGGGGGTGGGGAAGAAACACACATACACACACAATCACGCACACACATATATGACGGGCTTCTTTCAGTTTCCGTCTACCAAATCCGCTCACAAGGCTTTGGGGGAAGACATCTGCCCAAGGTGCTACGCAGCGGGCTGAACCCGGAATCATGTGGCTGTGAAGCAAGCTTCTTACCACACAGCTACTCCTGCGCCTATTACTAATAAAATAATAATAAAAAAAGAATGCGCCCTTTTAAAGCCTAGCCAGGCTCATGGGCCCGGTTTCCCAGTTTGAATGGCGTGAGTGTTCCCCAGCTGGACGGGACGCCAGTCCATCGCAGCGTTACTCATTTTTGCCAGCTGAGTGAACTGGAGCAACGTGAAATGAACTGTTTTTCTCAAGAACACAACGCGTCGCCCGGTCCAGGAATCGAAACCACAATCTTACGATCATGATGCTGACACCCTAACCACTAAGCCACGCGCCTCCACAATAAAATAATAATTTCCTGTAATTTTAGCACAAGGCCAGTAATTGTGAGGAGAGGTTTTCAATCGATTATATAGTCACCACTACTTACGTGGTACTTTATTTTATCGACCCGAGAGGGATAAAAGGTGAAGCTGACTTTGGCAGGCTTTGAACTCAGAATGTAAAGAACAGTTACATTGCCGGAAAATTTTGTCTGGCACTCTAACGATTTCTGCTAATCCACCGCTCTATTAACCACAACGAAAAAGCCGCCACCATCAACATTTCAACCACCACCACCACCAGCAACAATAATAAATTCCTATATATTTCGTGTAACAATATTATAGCACAGCGATTCTACAGTGATTTTAAAAACCATTAGTGTAAAATTAAAAGCTCTCTGTGTATCAACGGTATGTTTCAGAAACAAATAAATAAATAAATAGATAATAATAAAATACGAAAAATACAACTAGTAGAAGTATAAATTAAAAGATATCTCGATAAATTTTCGTGATTCAGAAAGAAATTAAGGAAGAGTGACAGATGTATGAGAACAGAAACCATAGATTGGAAATTTCAATTTACTGAAGAGTATATACTTGACCGATTAGCTTAAATGTATTGAAAATTATACTGGATTCTCATGAATCTTATGATAATAATAATAATAATAATAATAATAATAATAATAATAATAATAATAATAGCAATAATAATAATAGCAATAATAATAATAATAATAATAATAATAATAATAATAATAATAATAATAATAATAATGATAATAATAATAATAATGATAATAGACATTTGAAAGTTCACCAGCATGCTATACAGAACACACATACACAATGCAGCTATCTATCTATCTATCTATCTATCTATCTATCTATCTATCTATGTCTTTATATATGTGTGCATGCACGTCTATAGATTAGCATCAAATATTCACAATATATATATATATATATATATGTATGTATGTATGTGTGTGTTTGTGTGTGTGTGTATGTAAGGGTATATATATATATGTGTGTGTGTGTGTGTGTGTGTGCGTGGGCTTGTCTATATGTGCATACAGATATAAATTCTGTGACAAGGGAAATTCAGAGCCTTAAACTCACCACGCATATGTATACGTATACATGCATATACATATAAAATCTATTGTAATATAATATATAATAATATAATATGTTATGATATAATATATAAGAAAATACATATATGTATATATATATATATATATGTATGTGTGTGTGTGTGTGTGTGTGTGTGTGTGTGTGTGTGTGTGTGTGTGTGTGTGTGTGTGTGTGTGTGTCTCACACTCTCCACACACAGGCAGACATAGACAGAAACACATACACATATATATATGACATCTATTTATATATATATATCAATCAGAGCTGAGTAAAATGTATTCATTTTTTAGTATAATGCCATAAACTGCATTATCCTCAATGCATACATACATACGTACGCAATACATACATACGTACGCAATACATACATACGTACGTAATACATACATACATACTCACTCAAATACAGATTTGCATACGCACATGCACATATACATATATCCATACAACCATACTCAGATACATATTAACATACGTACACGTATATACATATATATATATATATATATATATATACATACATACATACATACATATATATATATATATATATATATATATATATATATATATATATATATATATATATATAATAGGAATGCATATATATATGTGATTTATTCAAATTTTGCGCGAGACGTGAGAAAGACATAGCGTCATATATATATATATATATATATATATATATATATATATATATATATATACAGAGAGAGAGAGAGAGAGAAACGCATATATACATTTGTATACATATTTATGTATATATGTCTGTCTGTCTATGTATGTATGTATGTGTTTATATATATGTGTGCGTAAAGAAAGGAAATGGTTGCAGAAGAGAAGTAGTTATATTTCTCTCAATTCTAGATATGTTATAGAAAGAAAAAAAAAAAAATCCCCAAATAAAAAAAAACTCAAAATAAAAAAAAAACAAAAAAACAAAAACAAACAAATAAATGAATAAATAATGTAAAACACACACAGAACAAGCACAAATTAATGGTTTCAAAAGCTATTTAAAATGGGATTTCATAAACATTCCTTTCCCTGCACACAGAAGCAAATGGAATAGTGTTGTGAGTATTCATTGCAGTTTCCAGTATCGGTTTGAAGAATCGCTAATGTGCTTAGTTTTAAGTAGAACACGTTAATACAATGTAGAAGCAGCAGTTACGAGGTCTTTTAAATAGAAATCTAGGAAATAATATAAATGTGATATAGTCTTTAAATCCAGTGCTGTTACATAGGGAAATTGGCTCCGATTGCATTGTCTCAAGACGAATTAGGGATTTTTTTTTTTATTAGAAAGAGTATTCTCCATATTACATACATCCACATACAGCGTACACCTACTTAATGATAATGATAATGATAGCATTAATGAAGATGATGGTGATGATGACGATGATAATATTGACGACGACGACGATGATGATGGTGATAATAATAATAATAATAATAATAATAATAATAATAATAATAATAATAATAATTATAATAATAATAATAATAATAAAAATCATGCCTCCTCATTGATATGACTGTCCCAATTGATATAAACGTATCTGTCAAGACCTACCAAAAACTGAGCAAATATAAAGATCTTGAAATAGAAATTAGCAAAATGTGGAATCTGAAGACGAAAACAATACCTATTGTCATGGGTGCCCTGGGAATGACAGCGAAACGGGCTGATTACTACCTAGCTCAGATACCAGGAAACCCCAAAATGGCTGAAGTCCAAAAGATAGTGCTCATGGGAACTGCCCATATCCTACGTAAAATACTGTCTATGTGATCTCAAATTTTAAAGCAAACATAATTTTCTTATGGTTTCTTAAACATTCACTTGAACAAAACTGTACAAATCCAAATATATGGTACCCTAGGCATAACACCTACATGAACTTCTAACTTGTTGTCTCTTGAGGTCTCTGGGTGAGACTTGGATCCAACTTGTACAAATGCAAAACAAAAGTCAAACATAAAATAATAATAATAATAATCCTATCTGCTATAGGCACAAGGCCTGAAATTTGGGAGAAGGGGACTAGTCGATTAAATCGAAACCAGTGTTTCACTGGTACTTAATTTATCAACCTCGCAAAGGATGAAATGCAAAGTCGACCTCGGCGGAATTTGAACTCAGAACATAAAGACGGACGAAATACCGCTAAGCATTTCGTCCAGCGTGCTAACGACTCCGCTTGCTTGCCGCCCTAATAATAATAATAATAATAATGATAATAATAATAATAATAATAATAATGACGATGATGATGTTGATGATGATGACAATAATAATAATAATAATAATAATAATAATAATAATAATAATAATAATAATGATAATAATAATGATAATAATTTCAAAATTTTATTTCAAATTTTTGCCACAGGTACAGCTTGGGTGAGGTGGGAGGGAGCTAGTAGATTACATCGACCCCAGTTTTGAACTGGTACTTATTTTATCGACCCACAAAGGATGAAAGGCAATGTCGACCTCGACGGAATTTAAACTCAGAATGTAAAGACGGACGAAATACCGTTAAACATTTCGCCTTGCGTGCTAACGACTCCACCAGCTCGCCACCCCAATAATAATAATAATAATAATAATAATAATAATAATAATAATAATAATAATAATAATAATAATAAACCGCTGACAAATGGTATAAACACCATCCTGAAGCTGTAACTGAGGGAGAAAATGTGTCGATTCTCTGGGGCTTCCCCGTACATACCGACAAAACTATAAAAGCTAATAAACCGGATATTATTATAAAAGATCAGACAAAAAGGATGTGTTTAATAATTGGCATAAGTATTCCTTGCGATCATAATATAGCGGCGAAAGAATTTGACAAGATCAGTAAATATAAAGACTTGCTAATAGAAATTGAAAAAAATGTGGCATCTAAAGCGATTACCGTACTAGTGATTGTAGGATCTCTAGGAATGATAAAAAAAAAGTACTGAAACCTATTTGAAAATGATACCAGGTCTACCATCTCTACAGGAAATGCAAAAAATCGTGTTAACTGGAAAGACTTATGTACTGAGAAGAGCATTATCGCTGTGAAAACAACATCCATTCATGAATTTATTTGTTTATTAATGCTTTTTATAATACATATTTTACCTGTGAATTTGCGTGTGTAAACTGGGAATGCATACAATGAGCTTCTCTGTCCTAGGTGTACGGAAAACACTCGGCGAGAAATGGAAGAAAATTTGAAGAAAGAAGAAAAAAAAACAATAATAATAACTATAACACAATACGCTCATGGTAGTGGTGTGGAGGAGTTTGTAAGGCGTATAATGACATATTTTAGAGCAAAGAACAATACAATTCCAAACAAACAAATTTGCGCCATAGGTTCGATAACTGTGAAGGGTCAGTCAGGTAAAACGCACTAAACCTCAATGGCCCTGAACACTGAAGTCAAGCGGCTTCTTTTATTTGTCGTTTCTCAACCTACAGGCGTATACACAGACCAGACCCACTAGCATACATCATATAAATTGTTGTTTAAGAACGTCAAAAAATTTACAGTTTGGTAATAATTACGTATAATTTACCTTTCAAAGAATTTACAATGAGAAGGACCACCCTCTTTAAAACTCCTCACGTTCCTCACCAAATGAAACTCATAAGTTGATGAAGAGTGGTCTTTATACTCTCTATTTAGTTTCGTCCGCCTGACGCTGGTCCTCGTGTATGAGCTACACTCGTAAAGTAATAGTCCTGATAGATATGGATAGGTTGCTTGTTCGAATACACTACTGCTGGTTCGTGCTATCTTCCATTTATTATACTTATTCTTAGTCTCAACCAGTACACAAACATTTTCGCCATAGGCAGCACACAGGAAAACTTACCTGCCCATCACGGTAAAAGAAAGCCTGTAGGATGATCTTCATATTGAACTTGTCTGATAACTGGATTCGTCCTATTGACAACAGCTATTTTCGCAAAATCCTCTCAAATCAGTAATGCACGAACACTGAAAGAGTGGTTTTACAAAACAGTTTCGTTGCTCTGTGCACATCTTGAGGAGACCTAACTGACCGGCTTTCACCAAAGCTAAGATGAGTAACCGCTTCAGCTCCCTTTGCTCCGACCATTATCGTTTTACTCAGAGTAGGAATGACATACATAAATACACATACACAGAGAGACAGACAGACACATACATACATATATATAAATGTATATATGTGTATCCCTCACCCCTCTGTGTGCGTGTGTGTGTATATATATATATATATATATATATATATATATATATGCAGATAGAGAGAGAGAGAGAGAGTGAGAGAGTGAGAGAGAGTGAGAGAGAGAGATAGAGAGAAAAAGAGAGAGAGAGACCAATATTTACAATACGAGCATACGTAAACTTTGTTTCGCTTTGAAGAAATTTTCGAGAGCTATTCTCGTTGCTAACACGTAGGCTGCGATGCCTTTCCTAATTGTCTTTTTAACATTCTATTCGCTATTTCACACTGTAATCTATTTTTCTCTACTGTTATTTCTTTATTCAAGCTTAATGATTCTATTCTAATCACTCGCTTCAGAGCAACCGCTGTGGACTTGCAATACGAGAGTCTTTGTTCCCAGATCTAGCAAAGCGGCTTCAGCTAGCCAGCAGATATCTATTTCTAAGAGTACTTCGACCATTCTCTGGCAGATTTGATCGCTCTGAGAACTAATTCGTCAATCCCTGTGGCTGTTACTGTGTGTTCTCTGGTCTCCATCTCAGACGGAAATCTCACCTTAGGTGTGTCGAGCCTTCTTCCTCAAGCGAAGTAGGTTTTAATGTTCCAGCTTAGATACTTTTAGATACTTTTCACCTTCGGTCTGCCTTCGCTCGCCCCTACTCATTCAACATCTGTCCTATGCACTTGTTTCTAATTTACAGCACGAGGTCAGCAATTGTGCACGGGAGTGGGTTATTAGTTAATCAAATGGACCTTAGTACATGCTTGTTACTTCATTTTATTGACTCCCGAGTGGGATGAAAGTCATAACTGAAATTGGTTGAGTTTCAATTCAGAAAATAAAGGCATAAAGAACCGGGTGAAATTTCACTAGTCCAATAGTCATCTTGTCCGATGCGCCAACAATTTTGCTGCTTCTTCTGCTGCTGCTGCTGCTACTACTACTACTACTACTACTACTACTACTACTACTACTACTACTACTACTACTACTACTACAATATACCCTTTCCTCGCCACCATCATCTGAGCTGTATCAACAGGTAAATGGGCAATTTCTCATTACAATCGCAAATTTGTAATATTCAGTTTGACAGCATTTCCTTTTACTGTAATGAAAAGTTCATATATTTTGGATCCTTTTCTCTTGCCTAATGAAGATGATGTTAAGAGGTGTCTTGTACATAACACGTATATAATGTAATGCCGATGGAACTCGACGAGTCCCTGATTATATTCCAAAACCATACCGATTCATCAATTTGCCGGTCTATTTTAGGAACATGACTATTTTTGTGTGGTGCCTCTGTGTGTATATGTATATATATATGTGTGTGTGTGTGTGTGTATGTGTGAGTGTGTGTGTGTGTTATGTATGTATATTTTTGTGTCTGTGTGTAATGTATGTGTGTATATTTTTGTGTCTGTGTGTATGTTTAAGTACATAGGATTACATGTATATAGTGGTAGCTTTTGGCGTTGGATTCCTTTGCTGTCTTTTAATCCAAGTTCCATTGGTAATGAATTGTTGAATTTCCAAAGAAAATACCAACTGATGTGGAAAAACCATTCCGTTAGACCCGAGTTACGTTTGTTAAGAATCGATCGGCCTTTCTTCCACCCCACTCTCTCTCTCTACAGTTTTCTCTCTGATTTTCTTTCTCTCTCACTTTCTCCTTCTCTCCACGATAAAAGATATCAGGCAGAAGTTTGTAACTGATTATAGTTTCCCGTCTCCGAGAGATAAGAAACGCTGTATATAATAAATGTTTTCGCTGCTTACAGTTTTATTTGAAGATTTATTTTCACAAGAATTTTATAGATTTCCAAGTATTTTTTATACTTCCGGTTTTTTTTTTTTCAAAATAGAATTCCACTAAAAGAAAAAAGAGAACACCCCCTTTGACTTCATTGGAATAAAAACTATAAACTGCATAAATGAATGGAGTCGATCATTGCTGTGGGTCTCTTTTAACCAAATGCTTATAGGAATAAAATTAGTCCTTACGTGGCGATAATATTTTACACATTCAGTCGTCGGATTTATCTCCTATAGTATAAAAAATATGTAGCGGCGTGAGGTGTGATTTCAGTAATATATACACATAGACACGCGCCTACACACTCGTGCCCTCTTACTCACACATTGCACATGCGTACGTTCACCGATCCATCGATCTATCAATCGATTGATCGTACGATCCATTCATCCATCCATACCTAAATGCATGCATGCATGCATATATATATATATATATATATATATATATATATATATATATATATATATATATACATATATATATGAATGAATGTATGCATATCTATCTATCTATCTATCTATCTATCTATCTATCTATTTATCTATCTATCTATCTGTATTTCTGTCTGTCTGCACGCACACACACACACACATACACACACACACACACACACACACACACACACACACACACACACACATGTATATGTATACCACCTGATGCGTGGTACACAGTATACCTGTTCAGACAACGTCGATTTGAAGGAGAGAGTGAGCTAATATGCGGCACGAACATTTGACCACTATAAGAAAATCATTTGTGCAGCTTCTTCAGCAAAAGCTGAATGCTCATTCGTCGTCTTCGACGAGAGAGTCCATCATATGGATATGCATATGTATATATATATAATCAGAGTTTGATAAATGCAATGCACCAAATTCTTGACCATTCAAGTAACGCTGTAACTGTTGCTGATAAAAAATAAAATATATATGCTCATGTATTGTGCTCTTTGTAGCCTGTTTGATGATGTACCAAACATACACACAGACACATATATGCACACACACACAAACACACATGCATGCAAATATACACATACAGATATATATTTCATCTGAAGCGGATTAGCAGTACCCGCCAAAAATACTGTATGCCCCACTGTTAAGACGTACATAATCATAAAAAAACCCCTCCAGACTAAAGTTAATCGAAAGAATACGCGTAAAGAGAACCCTGTTCCTATGTAGGAGTACAAAACTACAAAAAACAGCCGGAACAGATGGCACAACTTACAGATATGTTATATTTATGAATCATGCTGTTCTAGCCTAGTACATCAACTGGATGCTGTTGGTGGCCAGAAAAGTTCCCATTATCCTTAAACAAAGCAGACCTGTCCTCTCTTGAAATCAAAGGTATGTATTCAACTGATGATAAGTTACATTTACATTGGGTATCGTCTGTACACATGTTTGATCGACTGGTTGCAGATGGCTTAGAGATGATATCATAATGAAGTGCTATTAGGACTTGCTGATCACCGAAATGCCACGTCGTAACCGCATTTTAAACAAAGGTGCTTCTCATCGAACAAGTAGTTCTGGCAGTTATGGTTTAGTGGAGACATAGCAAAGTGTAGATGCTATTCGTTATGGTAGCCTTCCAGATGATACAAATCGGTTACCCGTTTACGATATCAAGAACGTACCTTTTAGTCCCAGGACGATAAACAATAAAGTGCTCTCAGTCAGTTTGCAAGATATCAGCAATTACAATTACCGAAATATATGTATAGAGCTCTATATTCTGTTACTCTCTTCCGTTGGCGTGGAGACGCTCATTCCACTGCGCGTTGGTGGATATGTTAATGGTATTTTGTTGTGTTTTAGGTTTGTACTAGCTTTATCACAGCAGTTCCTTTTGTCTATTGAAAGATCGATTGAATATGCCAGAAGTATATTTTTCAATATTTCTCGTTCATTGTCACTATCCTCTGTATGTTTGGAACAGGTTGGCGATTGATCATAGATTATAGATTGTTATCTCCGGCTATCTCTACTTGTATGTCTCTTTAGTGGGTGATTTATGGTAAGGACGAACATACAACAGAGAAATGGAAGAAATGTTCTTATGTTAAATTCAGACGATTTGAAGATTAATGCTGATAAATAATTGTGGACTGGATGAGGTTTTAAAAAAATGTATTTTTGGGTGAGAAGAGTCTGTAGTGAAGATTGCAGCCGGGTAATGATGCACAATAGGAATGATCGATAGAAGGGAGATGTGTCGAATATGTTGGTTGGATAGAGAAGCTCTGCAGTTATCCATTTTAAAGGAAGCGAGGTAATTTTAGAAGCATTAAAAGAGACAGAGAAAGGACACATCAACACATGATTGGAACTGTTATTGATCTAATAGACTGATTGTTGAAAATACTATTGTGATTCATGCGTCTAAAGGGAAACGTTAGAATTGTTCGTACCTCATTCTTATTTCCATTGATCTCGTATTTGCACAATGCTTTTTTTTATATTTATATAAGATGTGAATCGATATATTCTTTATTTGCTTTTACGCTTATACGTTGCATTGGGTAGAAAAAAAGCACAAACACACGCACGCATACACACAAATTCAGAAACACGGCATTGATATAAAGGCAAAATTCCTATACAAAATATGGTGCCTGCAGATGAACAGACAATATGGTGCTAGAAACTAGAAATATTCTGTGATGTAAATGAGAACGCATAAAATAATGTAGATAGCACGATAAATCCTTACCTATCTTGTTATAGCTCATCTCATAAATGTAGACATCTAAGCGCTTGTATTGTAATTACCGATGGAACAGTTATTTACAAAATGAAAAAGAAAAAGAAGGAACATGCAAAGTAAGGTATACTTTTCGAAAATTGATGATGGAAGTTCAATATGAAGTAACAGGTTACTACACAACTTGGAAAGGTTATCTAAATGGATGAGTAAATCAAATATCTAAAAAAACTATTCAATAACCTTGAACTATAATGATGACCTTTATTGATAGCAATAATAGCAAGATGATGACCTTATCTACAACCAATAATATCTTCGGACTTGAAAAATAGAATGTCAGAGAAAGATTTCAAAGTAAACATAGCTTCGACCGTACAAAAAGTTCAAACAGTGGAATAAATTTTATGTTGTGAGGATGGAGAAAGGGTTACCGTTCTGGGAAGAACTATTGGTCGGAGGGAGAGAGATAGAGAGAGAGAGAGATAGAGAGAGAGAGAGAGAGAGAGAGAGAGAGGGAGAGAGAGAGAACGACTGAAGGAAAGAATAAAAGATAGACAGATAGAAAAAGAAATACAGAGAGATAGAGGGAGAGAGAGAGAGAGAGAGAGAGAGAGAGAGAGAGAGAGAGAGAGAGAGAGAGAGAGAGAGAGAAGAATGTTTACTGGTTTGACAAGGTAAATAGAATGACAATAATCATTCACAGTTTTCTGATTAACCTAACTACATTCATAGAGTACTGATTTAGGGTAAAACCAGCTTTTAATTTTGTTTAATTTAAATTGATTCGATTAAAAATAACTGTGTATCCCAATCAAGTAATAATACATTTAATGATATTTATCGTAATGAAACAGCTGTTGAGCAAAATCAAAGTGAGAACTATATGTGAAAGTTATAACTCACTGCTTTTCTGCTAAATATAATGCTCCTAAATATCGTTTTTGCTGAATATGGATATACATACAAGTCGGTTCCACACGCATTTCGGTTAATGTAACGAGGTGTTCGCGTTTAACGACCTGTTATTTGTTGAGCTCTTATTATCGCGGCTTTATTGTTTGATGTTTAGATACGCATCTTTTATAATTTACTTGTTTCAGTCATTAGACTGCGGCCATGCTGGGGCACGGCCTCGAAGAATTTTTAGTCGAATTAATCGACCCCAGTACATTTTTTTAAAACTCTGGTATTATTCTATCGATCTCTTAGGTCGAACCGATAAGCTACAGAGGCATAATCACATCGACGCAGGTTGTCAAGCGGTGGTGGGGGACAAACAGTCTCACACACACACACGACGGGTTTCTTTCAGTTTCCGTCTACTTAATCCACTCACAAGGCTTTGGTTGGCCCGATGCTATGGTAAAATAAACTTGTCCAAGATGCCATGCAGTTGGGTTGAACTCGGAACCATGTGGTTGGGAAGCAAGCTTCTTACCATACTGCCAATTCTCTATATGGTTAGATTGGGAATAACTTTCGTTAGGTTAGAATCAGTGAATTAGGTTGGGGATATAGAATATTTAACCAAAATTCAAAAACCAATATTAATTCGTTTTGTACACTTTGTACACTTAAACCATCTTACTATTGCTGTAGTTAAAATCAAATTTGAATACACATTCCTTATGCTGTATTTTGTAATGTTTGATTTATCTTCCCTCTTTTATGCGAAATCCACAAACCAATCCGTACATGTAAGAAAGAGCACGTGACAAAGCTATACTGGAACAGAAAATTTTAAGGGGAATAAAAATTGCGATAACTTGAAGTCAATATAAACAATAGAGATACTTGCGTCTCCAGAGAAGATATTTCCACACCATAGTCAAAGTCCACTGATAAAACAAAAAACCCAAAAATCTCGTTGTAATACTACAGCACGCCGGGCGAAATGCTTAGATGTATTTCGTCTGCTGTACCGTTCTAAGTTCATATTCCGCCGAAGTCGACTTTGCCTTTCATCCTTTCGGGGTCGATAAATAAAGTACCAGTTGCGCATTTGGGTCGATCTAATCGACTGGCTCCCTATCCCAAAATTTCGGGCCTTGTGCTTAGAGTAGAAACGAATATTTGTTCTATTTTTCCAGAGGGTGTAAAATAGTACCAGGGGTGGCTGTATGGTTAAGAAATCCGCTTTGAAACCACGTGGTTTCAGGTTCAATAAGTGTCTTCTACTATAGCTACAAGGCTGACCAATGCCTTGTAAGTAAATCTGGCAGACGGAAACTGTGTGGAAAACCCGTCATGTACATATGATACGCATAATTATATATGCGTATGCGCGCGCGTGTGTGTATGTGTGCGTGCGTGCGTGTACATGTTTTTATGTTTGTCGAGCCCCACCGCTTGACAACCAGTGTTGGTTTGTTTATGTACCCGTATCCTAGCGGTTCGACCAAAGTAACCGATAGAAGAAGTATCAAACTTTAAAAAAGCGTCCTAGAGTCGATTTGTTCGATTAAATCCTTCAAGGTGATGTTCCAGCATGACCGCCATCCAATGAATGGAATACGTAATAGATAAAAGACACTGAGGCTAATTGAATGGACTATACTATCGATCTTGCTAATGCTAACCTGGCCTTGTACCTGACTAAGCAAACCCTTCTAAGATGTTGTAGAATAGTATAAGTGATATTGTGATAAAACTGTGTATTTATATATATTTTTTTCTGATACAATACAAATGTATTTTTAAATGTAGTAATTATATTCTTTGTCGAGAAACGAACATCAAAGAATGGTGCTGTCGGCAAATCAAAATTGCTGAGAAAAATTTGAACTAACAGTTCAATAGCACGACAAATAGAAATATAATTAATGTGATGAAGAAATCGATCTTTAACATAAAGAAACTAACTGACCGCCCCCTGCCAGCCAAAGAAAAAAAATTAACAGCACTGATGGTTCATTAAAAACAGTTTGCTTGCACTCTTAGTTAGGGCCTCCAAAACTGGTGGGAAGGGAGGAGGAGGGGCGTATTCTTAAAATAATAACCTTGTCCAAAATGCTTTCAACCGAGTTGACTCCACTACATAACTCAAGGTGCGATGTGGTGGTGTCAAACTGTGTGACCTTTTAAGTCTATTTTACCACCAAATTAAATGACGACGGGATTGGAATAGAGAACGCAATGAATTAGAACAGCTATCAGAAGATTTTCCGTCCGAACCCGCACTGCACTGTTGCACTATGATCTACTGCTTTATGCTGATACTTTATTTATCGATCCCTGAAGGTGGAAAAGCAAAGTTGGCCCCAGAAGGATACGCATGGTACCGGAATAAGATATGCAAGGCATTATATATGACGCTGTAATGTGAAACCACTGCAAGGATTTTTAGCGTAGCTTAACACAATATAGCCTAAGAACTTATTAAACGAGAGAAGGTGTCTCGTATTACTCATAAAATATGTGAATTAATTGATAAGAGTATAGGTGTTTTACCTCATAAATATGTGAATATTAGTAAAGAAGCAAGGGCGTCTTATGTTAATATTGGTTTAAAATTTTTATACAAGGTCAACAATTTCGTAGGTAGGGATGAGTCGATTACATCTTCAATTGGTACTTATTTTATCGACCCCTGAAGGATGAAAGGCAAAGTCGATCCCGGCGGAATTTGAACTCAGAACGATTCTGCTAGCTTCACTGGTGGGGAGGAAGGAGGAAGTGCCGTATCTTCAAATCAATACGCACGCCCAACATGCTTGCAATCGAGTGGACTCCCCTAAATATACACAAAATTCCATGTAGTGGTGTTAATCTGTGCAACCTTTTAAGTTTACCATCAAATTAAGTGAAGGTGGCATTCGAATAGAGAGCATCATGAGTCCAAAATGTATTCCACCGACCTTGTACTGCTGTACTACAAACCACCGCCCAACGCTGATACTCTATTTCGAATCCGGAAAGATGACGGGCCAAGTTGTGGTGATATTAATATAAGGGATAGGCGGGAAGCTGACAAGATCGTTACGGTCTGAGTTCAAATTCCACCGAGGTCGATGTTGCCTTTCATCCATTTGGGATTGATAAAATAAATACCAGATGAGCATTGAGATCGATATCTCTCCCGAAATTGCTGGCCTTGTGCTGGAATTCGAAACCAATGTTAATATAAGGGATAAGCTGTAAGCTGGCAGAATCGTTAACATGCCGAGCAAAATACTAAGCGGCATTTCGTCCGTCTTTACACTTTGAGTTCAAATTCTACCGAGGTCGATATAAATTTATAAATACATACAAATATACATGCGTGTATATAAATGTAATAGTTCTATATATGTATATAGAAATTCTTCTGAGGTCGATAAAATAAGCATCAGTGTAGTATGGGTTGATTTAATCGACTTAGCCCCTCTCCTCAAAACTGATGGTTTTGTGCCAAAATTTGAAACTAATGTTACCTCATAAACTATGTGAATAAATTGCTAAAAGAGCAAAGGTGACTTATACAACCTCATAGAATATGTGAATACATTACTCTCTTTACTCTCTTTTACTCTTTTACTTGTTTCAGGCATTTGACTGGGGCCATGCTGGAAAACCGCCTTTAGTCGAGCAAATCGACCCTAGGACTTATTCTTTGTAAGCCTAGTACTTATTCTATCGATCTCTTTTGCCGAACCGCTAAGTTACGGGGACGTAAACACACCAGCATCGGTTGTCAAGCGATGTTGGGGGGAAAACACAGACACACAAACATATACGCATATATATACATAAATTCGACGGGCTTCTTTCAGTTTCCGTCTACAAAGAAGGCTTTGGTCGGCCCGAGGCTATAGTAGAAGACACTTGCCCAAGGTGCCACGCAGTGGGACTGAACCCGGGACCATGTGGTTAGTAAGCAAGCTACTTACCACACGGCCACTCCCAAATAATAAACGTGCAACAATGACATATATTAGCTCATTAAATATATATATAAATTAATACATTATAAGAATGAATAACGAAGGAGGTACTCCATCACAGGTATTAATAAGTGGTAAAGAATATGGTTTTTGGTTTTGATCAACTATTCTTTGTTTCATTTAATGGATTGCGGTCATACTGGCACATCTCCATGGATGGTTTAGTTGATCAAAAGGAACCCAATGCTTATTTTAAATGTTATATTTATGGGATCGTACTCTATTTGCCTAAACACTATATTACGGGACGTAAGTAAACCAACACCGGTTGTGAAGCGGGGAAAGATAAACGCAAGCACGAAGATACACGCATGAAGACATATACATACCTGTATACAGATAATACAATACATACACACACACGCACGCACGCACACACACACACACACACATATATACATGGATACATACACTACATACAAACATACGTATATGCATGTATACATACGCACATATGTATAGACCTATATAAAAATATATACATATATATAAATATATGCACTCATATACATACAAGAATAGATACACGCATACAAAACTACAATATATTCGTAGGCACATATATGCATACATATATACACGTATACATATAAAATATATATTCATACAATATATTACATGCATACCTACATACATTTCGAAGTCACTGAAAACCTTTTCCTTGTAAAAAATAATGCACACATACATACACACGCACACATACATACACACACACATACACATACACATACACACTCACGCATACAACACAGAAGTTCTGGTGTCATAATTTCAACTAATAGTCACAAAATAGGACAAAATTTGAGATAAATCGTATAACTATCGTAAAATTGAAGATAAAATAATTTTGTCAACATATAGCACATATAGTGTGTGTTATAATAATACAAAATAGCGTGAGATAAATACGGATTGCAAACTCTACAGGTTACACTGTGAATAGCCTTATCAAGTAGTTTTATACAATAAAAGGTTTTAGTAACAATGAAACACATATAGTGCATGGGAGATTAAAAGGGGAGAGAGGGCAGTAGGTAAGAGATAAGGAAGCTACTTAGGAAGGTTGAGTTTCACTGGACTACTGTTGATAATTACCTGCGCTATTCAATCGAAGAAAGATTCAATTGTAACTGCTGAAGATTTTCAAAACTGGTTTCGTATCATGATCTTGGTTTTCTTAAGCATTCACGAATTAATTTCGCTCTTAGTGTACTAAATCAATTCGGACTAAGTATGTGCGTATGTATGCATGTATGTATGTGTGTATGTTTAATACAGGTATATACATGCATATATAGTTACACACAGACATAAATACATACAAATACACACACACATATGTGCATGTATATGTATGTATGTATTTATATTCATATATGTATGCATATATTTATATGCATACATATACAAACTTATATATTCGTAGCATTGATTTTCTACTTACAGTTTGGCCAGGTGTTACGTCTCTCGTTTCTTTAGAGATATGATAAATATATGGATGCATGGTCTGTATATACTGCAGAAATAGGGATGGAGATGCAGCGATAAACACTGCAATAGATGCCGATATGATAATAACGAGAGTAATAACTATACTCCACCACGCCTCTCCTCTCCTGCTACTACTACTACTACTACTACTACTACTACTACTACTACTACTACTAGTAGTAGTAGTGATAATAATAATACCAACAAACATGCGCAAATGTATCGTTCGGAAACGTGAATGTACACAGGAGTATATTCCAGGGAGAACTCACTGCCTCTATTACTCTTCGTCATTATATATGTCCCTTCCACAAGTGTACTGAGAAAATTTAAGTTTGCCTGTGAGTTTACTAAAACGAAAGTACGAATAAATATACGTGGATGACCTCAAAGTATATACGAAATGGGGAAAAATGTCCTGGATTTTCAAATCCAAACAGCAAGAATATCCAGCAAGTATATTGGGATGCAGTTTGAGATAAATGAGTTTAGTGTTCATCACGAAAGGAGGTCGGAAGATAAACTCTGAAGATATAAAATTACCACCGAGGAAAACATTGACCAGCTTCCCCACTTAGGGATAGATGACAGGCGATTGACCATGTATCAAATAGCCAATACTATTAGCATAGCTCGTGCGAGAGTTGAGAACATCCTGCACAATGGACTTAGCATGCCTGAATTTTCCGGTCGGTGGCCACCATATCTTCTAACACCTGATAAATGTGTACCAGGCTGATCACATCATGGGAAAATCTGACATTGTTTGAAGCAGATGCAGCTGGATTCCTTGACCGTTTCCTTAGTCAAGATAGGTGCTGGATTCATCACTTTGAGCCAGAGACAGAGAGACAATCCATACAATGAAGACACGCCTCCTCACCAGCTGCAAAGAAGACCAAGGTTGTTTCATCTGCAGGAAAGGTGATGGCCTCAGTGTTTGGAGATGTGAAAGGTATCGTGTTAATTGACATCGTCAAAAATGGACGGTACTATGCCAACTTGCTGAGGCAGATACGAATGTTTATCAAGACCAAACCCCCAGAAAAACTGATGAAAGGGTTTCTGCTTCATAAGAACAATGCTTCAGTACACAAGTCCTTGCTTTTAGTAGGATGCTTGCATTACCGTGGCTTTGACTTGATTGATCAATTTCTCTATCCTCCTGATTTTCCCAGCATGAACAGCACTATTGCAGCGATGATGGCACGCTGTTGATGACTTTTTTGTCTAACAGGATAGAAGCCTCATCACCAATGGGATCCAAGCTCTGCAACACCAATGGGAGAAGTGTGTGGACCGCAAGGGGGACTATGTTGAAAAGTAGATCTCATTTGTCCACATCCTATGAGAATACCTTAGTTAGCCTATGAAATTTTCAGTCTACTCTCTCTCTTTATTAGTTAGACTATGAACTTATCAGTCTACTCTCTCTCTCTATATATATATAGGTATGCACATACATATACTTTGGTTTGTGAATGTCAGACTTTGTATAGCTGTATTAGTTTGAAGCGACAAACACTCTTTGCAATATACACTATTTCAAAATGAATTCATTGATTTCCCTTTCCTTCTGTAACATTCCCTAGGTTGATTATATCTTTTCTCTTCGATATGGGTGACAAGTAAATGAAGTCACATACATATAAAGACCTAGATATAATGCACTTAGGATAAAGAGTGTGTGAATAGACATAACGTCGTCCGTCATTTATTTAATACAGACTCTTGATTCGTTGAAGACTAAGTAGGTAAATTATTTTAACTAAATCTGTATCGTCCTGAAATTAAATAATACGTAAAAATCAATTCCAATTACTATCAAGAGCTATTTGTATGTATGTATGTATGTATATATATATATATATATGTATGTGAATATATATGTACAAATATATATATATATATATATATATATATATATATATATATATATATATATATATATATATACACACATAAAAATTCATTTACGTATATGTATATATGTATGTGTAGATGTGTAATTGTATGCGTGTAGAGATATAGATCTTCGTTTCCTCTCTCCCTCTCTTCCTATATGTATATATATATATATATATATATATATATATATATATATATATGTATGCACACAAAATGCATTTGTGTGTGTATGTGTGTGTGTGTAAGTATATATTATTAATGCATGAATGAGAATAGTATACACATCTTATAGAGAATGTACATAGATGTATATCACATAAAACAATTTAGGTCGCGTGTGATATGCAGCAGTAAGTCTAAGTAATACACATATACATGTATATATGTATATGTATATGTATATCGTTAAAGATTTTAGTGGAGCGACTATACAAGGCAGTGATTTATGGAATTCAGGTGTTGCTACTGAAATGCAATATATGTATTTAGCTGCACGAATATACGCACCAATACAACATGCGAATTTTGTATCTTACACATATGCATATAGGTATATTTACATCCCAAACGCCTCACATTTCAATACGTATATAAGTACATAGGTACGTACGTACGTACGTATGTATGTATGTATGTATGTATGTATGTATGTATGTATGTATGTATGTAGGTATGTATGTATGTATCTATGCGATTATAGGAAAATAGGAAAAATTGCTGCATGAAAGATCATGGTGACAAGAAATCCAAAGTTGATTCTATACTAGTTAAACATAACTGAAGATTGCATACGTACATACATACATACATACATACATACATACATACATGCACTTATAGATACAGGCATGTATATATGTATATATGCATATGTATATATACATATATGGAACTACTACATCTATATACATGAATATATATTTGTATATCTTTATAAATATATATGTCTAGTTATTTTTATATAAATGTGTGCGTGGACATACATTCATACATACATACATACATACATACATACATACATACATACATACATACATACATACGTACATACGTATAAATACATACATACACGTATGCGCACAAAAATATATGCACATATATGTATAAATTCGGTATCGTGCATATTATTCTGACCGTGTCGATAGCAGGATTATAAGCTGCGTGCTAAAGCTGCTAATAGTGCCCCCACCTCCGCAATTCTTTTCCAAGTGTGTCAACCTAAATCCTACCCCCAACGAAGTTTGACAGCTTAACGTCAAATATACGGGCAGAAAAACCGCCCACCGTGCAGTTCTCTGCTAGCCATGAAAATTATATAGTTGATGGGGCCCGTGCATACATATTGGCAGCAGAAATATATATGTATCAATGAATGCACACACACGCACACACACACACACACACACACACACACACACACACACACACACACACACACATACACACACACACACAGACACAGACACAGACACACACACACACAAACAGACACACACACACACACACACACACACACACACACATACATATATATATATACACACTCACCTATATATATCTATATCTATATGCACTTTTATGTACATATATATATATATATATATATATATATATATATATATATATATGTAGATATATATATGTATATATATATATATATATATATATGGGAGAATATACAAATAATAACAACAGACGAGGACAGGTGGTGTAAATAACAAAAGTATATATTAGTATGACACTCGGGAATACGGAAAGTCTTTGACGTTTCGAGCTACGCTCTTCAACAGAAAGAATACGGAGACAAGGAGAAAAACACGGAGAAAAAAAATTGAATTAGATGAAGGAAAGTAAGGTAAAAAAGGATGATAAAGGAGGTTTACAAAAGTGGAAAAGTTGAAAAGTTTTTTAGACGTCGTGGTATATTGAAGCGATTTCCAAATATATATATATATATATATATATATATATATATATATATATATATATATATATATATATATATATATATATATATATATTTATATATATATACATATATACATACAAATACATATAAATATACATGTGTGTGTGTATCTATGTGTATTTATATATATGTGTGTGAGTGTGTACGTGCTTGTGTGTGTGTGCTTGTGTGAGTGTTTGTATGTGCGTGTGTATGTATGCGTATTTATATATATATATATGTGTGTGTGCTTGTGCGTGTGTTTGTATGTGCGTATGTATGTATGTGTGTGTTAACGAAATGTCAACATTTCTTGTATCTCGCATCGTTTTTTTTTATTTTTGTTTCACCAAGTACTTTTATATTTTACATCTGCAAGAGAATGATGACGATAACTATAATTAGGTTGCCTCTCTGAGTTCCAGTGTTGCCTCGGAATAAACCTTATTGTTATTATTCGCAATCAAACTGCTCCTTTGTTTTAATATCACTGACCGTATTGTGGAATATATGCGATCTTAAAGCTGGCTGTGTATACATGAAAATTTCACTGGTATTTCTTGTGGATGACTAAGCAAGTGTTAGCTCTCTAACGCACAATTTTTCTATATATTGTCTATAAACAATTCTTACCCTCTTTGCACGCTCTCGTTCTCCCTGTCTAACACACTCCGTCTTTCAGTTTTTGCATATTTCTTCAGAACACGTGCTGAACTAACATGATAGCCTTTCTCCATTATTTCAGTAAGAAAAACGATGTAGTTACATACAGTAAAATAAGGTGATGACTTTTGTAGTCATAAATTTTCATGGATGTTTACAGTTGCCAATATTATTAGATACCTAAATATTATACGTATACGAACAAATATCACCCATCAGTCAGTTTTCTGCTGGTAGTTATACTGAATATATATATATATATATATATATATATATATATATATATATATATATATATATATATATATATAAATCCGAACTATGCTAAGGAAGGCTAATTTGATATATAGATTACAAAGCAACAACCATGGATATTTTTCAGTCTTATATGATCTCTCCACCAAAGTCTAATGTGACGTGAAAGAAAATCGAAAGAACGATGCCCACGTTTTACAGGTGAAAAATAGTATCGTCCTTCTTGTTTCTTTGAGAATCTGCTTTCAGCTCTGCCGACGCATCCATTATTGTTTTAGTTTTTTTGAAAAATTAATAGTTGGTTCAACTATTTCATATGCCTTTGAAATACCAGTATGATAGAAATTATCTTCACATTACTCTAATATGATTTTTGCATCATACTGTCAATTTGTGAACTTTTATAATCGAAGTTTAGCAACCAAAAATTTAAACCGTTTTATTTGCCGTCAAATTCCAATGCGCAAAATCGTCAATAAACAATTCTCCCTCATTTCGCACTATCTCTTTAGCTTTTGGTATATGTTTATTTGATTGTTATTTTGACTTGTATTCTTTCAGCCATCTTCTATTTCCACCTATTACACATCTATCGACATGTGTTTACGTATATTTCAGGAATCTTCTGTTAAATAATTGGGAGTGGTTAGCAGCAAAAGATAAGCTTTTGTCAAGCCGAGGTAATAACACTGTTCCATCTCTCTACCCATTTTCTCCGCCCACTATTCTTGGGAGGGCTATGTGAATAGAGTTCCAAGCACTTCCTCCATAAAGTTCTACCAGAAACAACCGTCATTACATCGTCTGGCTGGCTGGGTATCCAACCACATACTCTCTCACTCTCTTTCTCTCGACACTGCCACACACTCACAAACAGACACA